>NW_026868232.1:0-63548 GCF_020745735.1 Hemiscyllium ocellatum
ACCTCAAATAGTTATCCCTCAGTACCTCAAAGTGCTCCATCCGTACATCAGAAAGTGCACCCTCAGTTCATCAGAAAGTGCTCCCTCAGTACCTCAGATAGTGCTCCCTCAATAGTTCTCCATCAATACCTCCGAAAGTGCTCCCTCAGTCCCTCAGATCGTTCTCCCCAATACCTCAGATAGTTCTCCCTCAATACCTCTTAAAGTGCTCCCTCAATCCGTCCGAAAGTGCTCCCTCAATCCCTCCGAAAGTGCTCCTCAATCCCTCCGAAAGTGCTCCCTCAATCCCTCCGATAGTGCTCCCTCAATCCCTCCGATAGTGCTCCCTCAATCCCGCAGATAGTGCTCCCTCAGTATCACAGAAAATGCTCCCTCAGTACCACAGAAAATGCTCCCTCAGTACCACAGAAAATGCTCCCTCAGTACCTCCGAAAATGCTCCCTCAATCCTCAGATAGTGCTCCCTCAATCCCTCAGATAGTGCTCCCTCAGTACCTCAGAAAGTGCTCCCTCAGTACCCTCAGAAAGTGCTCCCTCAGTACGCCAGACAGTGCTCCCTCAATATCTCAGATAGTTCTCCCTCAGCACCTCAGAAAGTGCTCACTCAATAGCTCACAAAGTGCTTCCTCAATTGCTCAGTACAACTGAAATAGCCCCCTCAGTGCCTCCGAAAGTGCCCCCTCAGTATCTCAAAAAGTACTCCCTTCATACCTC
This sequence comes from Hemiscyllium ocellatum, assembly GCF_020745735.1. Taxonomy (NCBI): domain Eukaryota; kingdom Metazoa; phylum Chordata; class Chondrichthyes; order Orectolobiformes; family Hemiscylliidae; genus Hemiscyllium; species Hemiscyllium ocellatum. The sequence goes on from NW_026868232.1 coordinate 714, forward strand.
TGACAGTGCTACTTCAATACCTCATAAAGTGCTCTCTCGGTACCACAGATAGTGCTCCTCAATACCTCAGAAAGTGCTCCCTCAATCCTCAGAAAGTGCTCCCTCAGTACCCCAGAAACTGCCTCCTCAATACCTCAGTTGGCTCTCCCTCAGTACCTCAGGTAGTTCTCCCTCAATACCTCAAATAGTTATCCCTCAGTACCTCAAAGTGCTCCATCCGTACCTCAGAAAGTGCACCCTCAGTTCATCAGAAAGTGCTCCCTCAGTACCTCAGATAGTGCTCCCTCAATAGTTCTCCCTCAATACCTCCGAAAGTGCTCCCTCAGTCCCCCAGATCGTTCTCCCCCAATACCACAGATAGTTCTCCATCAATACGTCTGAAAGTGCTCCGTCAATACCTCCGAAAGTGCTCCCTCAGTACCTCAGACAGTTCTCCCTTAGTACCTCAGATAATGCTCCCTCAAAACCTCAGAAATTGCTCTCTCAACATCTAAGAAAGTGCTCCCTCAATATCTCAGAAAGTGCTCCCTCAGTGCCTCAGAAAATGCTCCCTCAGTACGCCAGACAGTGCTCCCTCAGTACGCCAGACAGTGCTCGCTCAATACCTCAGATAGTTCTCCCTCAATACCTCAAATACTTCTCCCTCAGTACCTCAGAAAGTACTCCCTCAATACCTCAGATAGTTCGCCCTCAGTACCTTAGAAAGTGCTCCCTCAGTACATCAGAAAGTGCCCCTTAATACCTCAGAAATTGCCCCCTCAATACCTCAGACACTGCTCCCTCAGTACCTCAATAAGAGCTCCCTCCGTACATCAGAAAGAGTTCCCACAGTACCTCAGAAAATGCTCCCTGAATACCAGAGAAAGTGCTCCCTCAGTACCTCAAAATGTGCTCCCACAATACCTCAGATACCGATCACTCAGTACCTCAGAAAGTGCTCGCTCAATACCTCAGAAAGCGTCCCCTCAATAACTCAGACTGTGTTCTCTCAGTACCTCAGAAATGCTCCCTCAATACCACAGAAAGTGCTCCCTCAACACCTCAGATGGTTGTCCCTCAGTACCTCAGATAGTTCTCCCTCAATACCTCAAATAGTTCTCCCTCAGTACTTCAGAAAGTGCTCCCACAATACCTCAGACAGTGCTCCCTCAGTGCCTCAGGAAGTGCTCTCTCAATACCTCAGAAAGTGCTCCCTCAGTATCTCAAAAAGTGCTCTCTTAATACCTCGGACAGTGCTCCCTCAATATCTCAGAAAGTGCTCAATCAATACCTCAGAAAGTGTTCCTTCAGTACCTCAGAAAGTGCTATCTCAGTACCCCAGAAACTGCCTCCTCAATACCTCAGATGGCTCTCCCTCAGTACCTCAGATAGTTCTCCCTCAATACCTCAGAAAGTACTCCCTCAGTACATCAGAAAGCGCTCCCACAGTACCTCAGATCGTTATCCTACAATACCTCATAGTTCTCCCTCAGTACCTTAGAAAGTGTTCCCTCAGTACATCAGAAAGTGCCCCTCAATACCTCAGAAATTGCCCCTCAATACCTCAGACACTGCTCCCTCAGTACCTCAAAAAGTGCTCCCTCCGTACATCAGAAAGAATTCCCACAGTACCTCAGAAAATGCTCCCTGAATACCAGAGAAAGTGCTCCCTCAGTACCTCAGAAAGTGTCCCCTCAATACCTCAGGCAGTGCTCTCTCAGTACCTCAGATGGTTCTCCCTCAATACCTCAGAAAGTGCTCGCTCAATATCTCAGATCGTTTTCCCTCAATATCTCAGATATTTCACCCTCAATACCTCAGAAATTGCTCCCATATATTTCAGAAAGTTCTCCCTCTATACCTCAGATAGTGCTCCTTCAATACCTCAAAGTGCTCCCTGAATACTTCAGATAGTTCTCCCTCAGTACCTCAGATAATACTCCCTCAATACCTCAGAAAGTGCTCCCTCAGTACCTCAGAAAGTGCTCCCTCAGTACCTCAGAAAGTGCTCCCTCAATACCCCAGTTAGTTCTCCCTCAGTACCTCTGAAGGTGCTCCCTCAATCCCTCAGAAAGTGTTCCCCAATACCTCAGAAAGTGCTCCCTCAATTACTCAGAAAGTGCTACCTCAATTCCTCAGTTCATCTGAAATTCCTCCCTCAGTACCTCAGAAACTGCTCCCTCAGAGCCTCAAAAAGTACTCTCTCAATTCCTCAGACAGTGCTCCCTCAATACTTCATAAAGTGCTCTCTCAGTACCTCACATAGTGCTGCCTCAGTACCCCAGAGAGTACTCCCTCAATACCTCAGAAATTGCTCCCTCAATACCTCAGAAAGTGCTTCCCCAATACCTCAGATAGTTCTCCCTTAGTACCTCAGAAAGTGCTCTCTCAATATCTAAGTAAGTGCTCCCTCAATTTCTAAAAAATGCTCCCTCTTTACCTCAGAAAATGCTCCCTCAATACCTCAGACAGTGCTCCCTCAATACCTCAGAAAGTGCTCTCTCTCTACCTCAGAAAATGCTCCGTTAGTGCCTCACAATGTGCTCCCTCAATACCTCAGAGTTCTCCCTCAGTACCTCAGAAAGTGCTACCTCAATTTCTCAGCACATCTAAAAGTGCTCCCTCAGTACCTCAGAAAGTGCCCCCCCAATATCAAAGAAAGCACCACTTTGTTGTGTTTAACCCCCAAAGTCCCTCAGACAGTAGCTCCACAAAACATTCACACCCTCAACATTTCAGGTCTCAGCCCAGCTCCCCCCTCAGACTGTGTTCAAACCCCTTCAGACGGTAAGGACCCACATCCACCCCTGTTCAAGGTTGGAGCCCATGTTCCCAGAACATGACTTGTCTCTCTGGATTAATTTTAGAATTCCTACAGTGTAGAAGCAAGCCATTCCGTCCATTGGCTCCACACTGACTGAACAGCATCCCACCCAGACTCACATCCTCTACTCTATCCCTGTAATGCTGCATTTCCCATGGCATCTTTAGGCGGTGGGAGGAAACTGGAGCACCTGGAGGAAACCCGCACAGATACAGAGAGAATGTGTAAACTCCATACAGACAGTCACCGGGAGTTAGAATCAAACCACTGAGGCACCGTGCTGCCCTCTCTCCCTGGATGTCATGCCATCTAACCTTTTACTAAGCAGTCTCCCATGTGAAACCTTCTCATCTGTCTCCTTGGTCATCCCTTCAAAAGCTCCATCAAGTTGGACACATCAATTCCACAAACAAAGCCAAGCTGACCATCCCTAATCAATTCTTGCTTTTCCAAATGTATGTAAGTTGTCTCTCAGAATTCCCTCCAACAGCTGACCCACCACTGCCATCAGGCTCACAGCTCCATAGTACAATGGCTGTTCCTTGCAGCCTTACTTCAATAATGGCCCATCATTAACCACCCTCCAGTCTTCAGGCACCTCACCCGTTGTCACTGATCGGTCCATCTGACAAGGCCATCTCCATCCTTCTGTAACCTAAGCCTATCCTCCTCAGTATTTATCACCCAACCAATCTTCACATCATTCATGAACCCAATGATTAACCATCCACCATTCAAACCTACATCTTTTCTATCAGCCACATCAGCAAGACCCCAACAGTGAGACATGAACGGACAGAGATTTCTCATTGGGCCATCACTGTCTGCTTCCTGCCACTCAGCATTCTGCGCCAAATTCCTTGGATCTTGAGTTTTTATGTTCACTATCGGTTTCCGGTATGGGTCCTGATAAAAGCCTCACTAACCTCCAAGCGACTACAGGAAAGTATTGCCCTTATTTACACACCTGGTCACCTCCTTAAACAGTGCAATCCCATTGGTCAGACCTGACCTCCCCTTAACAGAACCATTCTGACTGTTCTTCCTGAACTCCAGTCTCTTCAAATGCTGATTAATTCTATCTCCCAAAATTGCTTCCAACAGACGTCCCACCCACGATATTAGCCTGACCGGCCTGGAGCTGCCTGGTATATCCCATGCTCCCTCTTGAATAACAGTACCACATGGTCAGTCTGCAGACACCTCTCCTGTGGCCAGAGGGGATTTGAAAATGTTTGCTCGTGTACCTGCTACTTCTTCCATCACCTCATTCGGTAAACTGAGATACATTTCCCCCGTCTTTGGAGATTTATTGGGTTGTAAGAAGGCCAGACCACTCAGAACCATCTCTCTCTCTATATATGCTAATTCATTTAATTATATCACAGAGCATCTCCACGATTTATTATCAACCCTGTCCCAGTGAGCACTGACAAAATGCATCCATTCACTACACCCTCTGGGTCCATGCACAAACTCTCACTGTCTTCCACAACCTACTCTTTCTCTCATTATCAATTCACCCTTAATGTCACTGTAAGGAATTTTCAGGTTTTTATTTCCCCTCTTAGCACTCCTCTCTCCCAGACAATTACCCTGCGATACGATTTGGAGGAGTGTGGATGTCATTCTGGAAGTGGATGAGCATTGGGAAGCTCAGAAATAAGGAACACACGACTGTGCTGAGTGTGGGGCAGTGGGATCCATTTGGGATTTGCACACGGAAGCTGAGGAATAAACCTCAGCCCTGCAGCATGAAAATATCCCTTTGAGCTGGCAGGTCAGTCACGTGAAACGAACCCTCCAACCCTGGGAAAAGAGGATGTAACCTCTTCAAGTTCAAAAACCAAATGAAGACGGTCTGTTTGAACACAGTCTCTGGAATCTGGACACGGGAATCATTGCAGAGCAGGGTCTGTAGGATGCAGAAGCAGAAATGTACTGAACAATTCCAGATATTCCTCGTAGACCACAAGACATGGGAGCAGAAATTAGGCCATTCAGCCCATCTGACAGTGTGGCACTCACTCAGTACTGACTCTCTTACAATGCAGGTATCCCCCAGCCTGATGCGCTGACAGTGCAGCCCTCCCTCAGTACTGATCCTCTGACAGTCCAGCACTCCCTCAGTACTGACCCTCTGACAGTGCTGCAATCCCTCAGTACTGACCCTCTGACAGTGCTGCTCTCCCACAGTTCAGACCCTCTGACAGTGCAGCAATTCATCAGTACTGAACCTCTGAGTGTAACACTCTCTGGACTGATCCTCTTACAGAGCAGCATTCCCTCAATACTGACCCTCTCACAGTGCGGCACTCCCACAGTACTGATACCCTGACAGTGCAGCACTCCCTCAGTACTGATCCTCTGACACTGCAGCACTCCCTCCACACTGACCCTCTGACAGTGCAGCTCTCCCTCAGTACTGACCCTCTGAAACAACACTCCCTCAGAACTGACACACTGACCGTGTCGCACTCTCTCAGTAATGACCCTTTGACAGTCCATCACCCTCTCAGTACTGACCCTCTGACAATGCAGCTCTCCCTCAGTACTGACCCTCCGACAGTGCAGCTCTCCCTCAGTACAGACCCTCCGACAGTGCAGCTCTCCCACAGGACAGACCCTCCGACAGTGCAGCTCTCCCACAGTACAGACCCTCTCTCAGTGCAGCACTCCTTCCACACTGACCCTCTGACAATGGTGCACTCCCTCAGTACTGACCCTCTGACAGTGCAGCTCTCCCAAGTTCAGACCCTCTGACAGTGCAGCACTCCCTCAAGACTGACCCTCTCACAGTGCTGCACTCCATCAGTACTGACCCTCTGACAATGCTGCACTCCCTCCACACTGACCCTTTGACAATGCTGCACTCCCTCAGTACTGACCCTCTGACAGTGGTGCACTCCCTCCACTCTGACCCTCTGACACTACCGCACTCCCTCCACACTGACCCTCTGACAATCTGCACTCCCTCCGTACTGACCCTCTGACAGTGCAGCTCTCCCACAGTACTGATCCTCTGACAGTGCAGCACTCCCTCAGTACTGACCCTCTGACAGTGCAGCACTCCCTCAGTACTGACCCTCTGACACTGCTGCACTACCTCCACACTGACCCTCTGACAGTGCAGCACTGCCTCAGTACTGACCCTCTGAAACAACACTCCTTCAGAACTGACACACTGACCGTGTAGCGCTCCCTCAGTAATGACCCTTTGACAGTCCATCACCCTCTCAGTACTGACCCTCTGACAATGCGGCAATTACTCCGTACTGACTGTCCGACACATAGTGTGGCACTCCATCAGTACTGACCCCCTCACCGCATGGTGATCCCTCAGTACTAACCACCTCAGAGTGTGGCGCTCCATCAGTAGTAACCCTCTCAGTGCGACACTCTAACAGCATGGCCATCCATTAGCACTGACCCTCAGAGAGTGCGCACTTCATCATTGCTGACTCTCTCACTGCATAACAATCCCCCCGTCCTGACTCTCTGACAATGCTGCACTCCCTCCACACTGACCCCCTGACAGTGCTGCACTCCCTCCACACTGATCCTCTGTCAATGCTGCGCTCCCTCCACACTGATCCTCCGACAATGCTGCACTCCCCCCACACTGATCCTCCGACAATGCTGCACTCCCCCCACACTGACCCTCTGACAATGCTGCACTCCCCCCACACTGACCCTCTGACAATGCTGCACTCCCTCAGTACTGACTCTGACAGTGTGGAAGTGACCCTGTACTGACCCTCCGACAGTGTGGCCCAATCTCATGAAAATACCTCTGACAGTGCAGCTCTCCCTCAGAACTGACTCTGACAGTGCAGCTCTCCTTCCGTACTGACCCTCTGACAGTGCAGCACTCCCTCAGAGTCACAGAGATACACAGCTTGGAAACAATCCTTCCTGTCCAACGCGACCATACCAACCAGATATTCCCATCTCATTTCGTTCCATTTGCTAGCACTTGGCTGATATCCCTCTAAACCCTTCCTGTTCACATACTCATCCTGATGGCTTTCAAATGTCACAATTGTACCAGCCCCCATCACTTCCTCTGGCAGCTACCTGCATGCCCTTGAATAAGTGCTCAAACATTCATACTGTCGATACAAACTCCAATAAACACCAACCTACGAAAGGCTATCAATGTCATCTTCAACCCACCCTTTGCTTCATCGTAATGCTGATTTCAGCACAGGGACAGAAACAGTCTTAGTGACCATCCACCGTCACCCTGTAATAAACTTATTTTCAAATGGGGCTTGCATGTGATTCCCACCCCCTCTAATAGTTACCTGGAAGGTGGGGGTGAGCTGTACTCTCCTGCTGCAGTCCTTGGGTGTCCCACAGTGATGTTAGGGAGGGAGCTCCAGGATTTTGACCTGAACCATGTAAAGAGCTCTCTTACTGGAGTACCTTTTTAAAGTTGGGAAGTTAGTATAGACCAGGAGGACCCGAGAGCTGCTGTCCTGTCAGAGAGAGAGGCCTGGTGGGTCACACACCTCAGGTGAGGGGCGAGGTTGAGAAGCTGGGGCCTTCATGGTAATTTCAGACATGATAGAGATTGAGCCAACAGTGTTGGCATCACGAACCTGTAAGCTGAGGTAACTGACCCCACTTTGTAGCAGAGGGGTTCAATCCCTTGAACAGAGCAAGCTTGAGAATTCAACACTAAAACCAATCTGTTCGGACCCGCTGCAGACCTGAAACATCAATACAGAGATGGCTGAAGAAGCTAAGCATGTCCGGCAGCATCTCTGATGGGAGAGGGAGAAAGAGACAGACAGAGTTCACCTTTCAATCCAGTGATTTCTGCGGGAAAGCTCCTTCAGAACAGGCCGTTTTGAGGAAGGGTCACCTGAAATGTGAATTGTTCCTCTCTCTCCTCACCGTTGTTACTGAATATCCCCAGCCATCTGTTTGCTTGAGAATTTGATCTGACCTGATCCAAGCGTCACTGAGTCATTCAGTCTGTGCTCAATGCCCTGAGGCTGCTTCTGCTGAAAGTTGACAAACAGGTTTAAAGCTTTATAAGGTGTTGTATTCGGAGGGCGGGCTACATGGGAGAACAGATACAGAACACAGGCACTTCACAAAGATCCTTATCAATGTAACTTTGTGATGTTAATTCAGAAGGAACAGCTCAGAGCTAACATTTCAGTTAATCAGCCAAGGGGAGTGTATATGTCATGGCAAAGACTTGTTGTAAAGAATGTACAGAAGGAACTTTAGTGACTGTGTTTGTACGGAGAGTTTTTTTGTGAATAAAGTGTCTTTTTGAATTTGATATAAATATTTTTTCGAGGGGGATCAAGCATATTGAGCTTGTGGAGGCATTGCCCTTATCTATAATCTTTCTTAAATAAACACTAGACAAGTTAGATACTCCCCGGGTATACACATCAAACGGTCATCAATGTGGAGGAGATGGTGGGATTGTCAGGGGGGCTCAGTGTTGCCTCACCCCACCCGGGTTCGATTCCAGCCTCGGGCGACTGTCTGTGTGGAGTTGGCACATTCTCCCCGTGTCACTGTCCAAAGATGTGCAGGCTAGGTGGATTAGCCCGAGGAATGAAGGGTTCCTGGGATGGGGCGGGGGGAGGGGGATGCGGTGGGCGGGGGGGGGGGGTGGGGGGAGTAGGATGCTCTGACGAGGGTCAGTGTGAACCTGATGGGCCGAATGATCAATCCAGAGACTCAAATAATGTTCTGGGCCGTGGGGGGAGGCTGTGGGTCATCGCAGTGAGAACAGGTTTGGGAATGATCAAGGTCCAAGGGGGTAACAGGTTTACTATCTGAGATGTTGAGGGTATGATGTTTTCTCGAGGTGATCTGGGGATAAACTTACTGAGGGGATGGTTCCTAAGGTATTGAGGGAGCACTATCTGTCAGTACAGGGTGCAGATGATACACTTCATAGATCATAGAACACAGAACAGTACAGCACAGAACAGGCCCTTCAGCCCATGATGTTGTGCCGAGCATTGATCCTCATGTAAGGTAAACCTAATGTACGGACCCTCAAATGTCTGTGACCATAAACATATCCAGCAGTCTCTTAAATGTTCCCAACTTCGCTTCCACAACTGCTGCTGGCAACGCATTCCATGCTCGCACAACTCTCTGTGTAAAGAACCCACCTCTGACATCCCCTCTAGACTTTCCTCCAACCAGCTTAAAACTCTGACCCCTCGTGTTAGTCATTTCTGCACTGTGATATAGTCTCTGGCTATCGACTCTATCTATGCCTCTCATTATCTTGTATAACTCAATTAGGTCCCCTCACTTTCTTCTTTTTTCCAATGAAAAAAGTCCAAGCTCAGTCAACCTCTCTTCGTTAGATAAGCCACCTATTCCAGGCAGCATCCTGGCAAACCTCCTCTGAACCCTCTCCAAAGCATCCACATCTTTCCTATAATAGGGTGACCAGAACTGGACACAGTATTCCAAGTGCGTTCGAACCAAAGTTTTATAGAGCTGCAACAAGATCTCACGGCTCTTAAACTCAATCCCCCTGTTAATGAAAGCCAAAACACGAAATGCTTTCTTCACAGCCCTGCCCACCTGGGTGGCCATTTTAAGGGATCTATGTACCTGCACACCAAGACCTCTCTGTTCCTTCGCACTGCCTTAATCCTGTACTCAGCTTTCAAATTCGACTTTCCAAAATGCATCACCTCACATTTATCCAGGTTGAACACCATCTGCCACCTCTCAGCCCATCTCTGCATCCTGTCAATGTCCCGCTGCAGCCTACAACACCCCTCTACACTGTCAACGACACCTCCAACCTTTGTGTTGTCTGCAAACTTGCTGACCCATCCTTCAATCCCCTCATCCAAGTCATTAATCAAAGTTAAAAAAAGAGTAGAGGCCCAAGGACAGAGCCCACCACTCACCACTGACTTCCAGGCAGAATACTTTCCTTCCACTACCACTCGCCGTCTTCTGTCGACCGGCTAATTCTGTATCCAGACAGTTACATTTCCCTGTATCCCATTCCTCCTGACCTTCTGAATGAGCCTACCATGGGGAACCTTATCAAATGCCTTATTGAAGTCCAGATACACAGCATCCACCGCTCGACCCTCATCAACTTGTCTAGTAACATCCTCAAAGAACTCAATAAGATTTGTGAGGCATGACCTGCCCCTCACAAAGCCGTGCTGACTGCATTTAGTCAAACCATGCTCTTCCAGAGGGTCATATATCCTATCCCTCAGAATCCTTTCTAACACCTTGCAGACGACAGACGTGAGACTGACTGGTCTGTAATTGCCGGGGATTTCCCTATTTCCTTTGTTGAAGAGAGGAATTACATTTGCCTCCCTCCAGTCCTCAGGTACGACTCCAGTGGAGAGCGAGGATGCAAAGATCTTCGCAAGCGGCGAAGCCGTCACATTTCTCTCTTCCTAAAGCAGCCGAGGACAAATCTGGTCTGGCCCTGGAGACTTGTCAATCTTAACATTCGTCAAAAATTTCAGCACATCAGCTTCCTCAATCTCTATCTGATCCAGCATGCTTACCTGCTCCTCAATGGTTTCATTCACTACAAGGTCCTTTTCTTTAGTAAAGACAGAAGAAAAAAACCCATTTAGGGCTCCCCGTACCCCCTCAGACTCTACACACAAGTTCCCTATGCTATCCCTGATCGGTTCTCCTCCTTATTTGATCAGTCTCTTATTCCTCACACACGTGTAAAATGCCTTTGGATTCTCCCTAATCCTTCCTGCCAAGCCTTTCTCGTGCTCCCTCCTGGCTCTCCTCAGACCATTTTTGAGCTCCTTCCCCGCCTGCCTGTAATCCTCTAGAGCTGAGCAAGACCTTAGCTTCCTCCACCTTACGTAAGTGGCCTTCTTTATTTTGACGAGAAGCTCCTCCGCTCTCGTCATCCAAGGTTCCTTTATCTTACCCCTTCTTGCCTATCTCAGAGGAACATATTTATGCATCAGTCGCAACAACTGTTCCTTAAACCGTCTCCACATGTCTATAGTGCCCTTTCTATGGAACAATTGCTCCCAGTCCATGCTTCCTAACCCACGTCTGATAGTATCATATCCTTTTCCCCAATTAAATACCCTCCCATTGTACATGCTTCTCTCCTTCTCCATAGCTATGTACAATGCGAGGCAGTTGTGGTCACTATCACCAAAATGCTCTCCCACCACAAGATCTGACACCTGCCCAGGCTCATTGCCGAGCACCAAATCCCCTCTCCCCTCGTCAGCCCACCAATGGCCTCTCCCCGCGTCGGCCGCTTTAATGTACTGAGTTAGGAAACCCTCCTGAACACACCTTACAAAAACAGCTCCATCCAAACCATCTGCTCGAAGGAGGTTCCAATCAATATTGGGAAAGTTAAAGTCACCCATTACAACAACCCTACTCCATTCACACTTTTCCAAAATCTGCCGATCTATGCTTTCCTCAGTCTCCCTGCTGCTGTTTGGGGGGGGCCCAATGAGGTAACTGCTCCCTTACCGTTCCTAATTTCCACCCATACTGACTCAGTAGGCAGCCCCTCCTCGACAATGGTAACTTCTGTAGCTGTGATACCCTCTCTGATTTCCTTTCTGAAATCCCTGTATGTGGTGTCCCTCAAGGGTTGGCCAGCACGGTGGCTCAGTGGTGAGCACTGCTGCCTCACAGCAGGGACCAAGGTTCGATTCCAGACTCGGGCAACTGTGTGTGTGGAGTTTGCACATCCTCCCTGTGTCTGCGTGGGTTTCCTCCGGGTGCTCCGGTTTCTTCCCACAGACCAAAGATGTGCAGGTTAGGTGAAATGGCCATGCTAAATTGCCTGTCATGTTAGGTGCATTAATCAGGGGTAAATGTAGGGGAATGTGTCTGGGTGGGTTCCTCTTCGGAGGGTCAGTGTGGACATGTTGGGCTGAAGGGACTGTTTCCACACTGTAGGGAATCTAAGGATCTATCCTTGGCCCCTCCTTTTTCTCACCGACACACTGCCAGGAGGTGATATCGTCCAAAAGCACCGTGTTAGGTTTCACATGTACACTGACAATGCCCAGCTCTCCCTCCCCATCATCCCTCTCCATTATTCCACTGTTATTCAGTTATCAAACTGCTGACCACATTCCCACTACTCGATTGGCTGCATTTTCTCCAAAGAAACATTGTAATGGTTAAACCCGTTGCCTTCAGATGCTATTAGAAATTACTTTCCCTTACTGCTGAGCCCCTCCCTCTCGCTGGGTGCAGTCTGAGGTAGAACTACACTCTTTACAACATTGCTGTTATATCTGTAACCCCAAGGTGACCTTCTGATCAGATTCTACACAATAACAAACACCAGAAATTCCAATCTTTAAAATGTTGCTTGTCTCCACCTCACCCCAGTCCCATTGCTACTGAAACCCCTTACCCGTGTCGGTGTTGCCTTAAACTTGATGAATCTGAAACAGAGCCCTTGATTCCTTGACTGACCCAGAATCTGCTAGCTTTCTGTGTTTCCTGCACAATGACCCCCCTGGTCCCTTTGTGGTGCAGCTTTCTACAGTTCCCACCATGTCAATAGCACTCTGTTCTCTTACTATCCCCTCCAAAATGACCAACTTCCCATTTTCCCAAATTATACTCCATCTGGTAACTTCTCCAGTGCATCTCTCATACTTACCAATCCTCTTAGAACTTTACAGTTATGCCTTTTCTGACAGATTCCACCCAATTCTTCTAAACGTTAACTGGTTGTCCTGGGCAGTGGGAAGCGTGCAGTGTTGCTCTATGGGAGGACGAGGAGGAGCTTGCTGCCCATTGGTCAGAATGGAGGCCACTTGCCCATCGAGCTGCATGAGCCTTTCACCCCCCATGTCTTATTGATGAGGCACAGCGGCAGCACAGAAGTTAAAAAAGAAGCAGCAAATCCTGCTCTCCACATCTCACTGACTCTTGGAACATTCTGTCCCATGTGTCAAAGATCTGCCCTGTTCAGTCACATGAAGTCCCAAGTTGGAAACTCCTAGAAACCCACATAGATTTCCCCCTGAACTGACTGCTGCCCTCCACAAGGGGTAATGTGTCCAGTCATCCTGGGCCAGGAGGAGGGGGTGGTGCGAGTTTCTAACCTGAACTGACAGTGATGGATTTTATAAACTTGTATTACAGGATACTACAGGTGGACATTCAGATGGGAATCTCAGTAACTGTAATGCCAAACCCTGACAGAATTACTCAATTCATCAGGAGCTGGATATTCACATTGTGTGTGAGGATTGTGTTCCAGCTCATTCCCATTTACTGCATAAAAGTTCTCCTTTGAATCATCCCATTCTCTCAATAGATTTTCCCAAACATTCAATGTGTGTCCTGTAATCCTTGTATAATGAGCCAATGGGTGAAAGGTTTATTATTATAACCTGTAACATTTCTAAACCCCTCTGTCACAGTGCAGCCACAATTTCCTCTGCTCAGTTTCCCCAAACCCCTGATTCCCCAATGTCTGTTTGCTCTTTATAAGGTACACATCAGGATTGTGTTGGAACATTCCCCACTTGCCTGCATCAGTGCAGCCCCCAACAATATTAAAGAAAGTGATCATCCTCCATCCACTGCCATCCACACACCGCACCCAGCCTGACCTTCACTACCACCCACACACTGCCCCCAGCCTGACCTTCACTACCACCCACTCACCACCCCCAGCCTGACCCTCACGACCACCCACACACCGCCCCCAGCCTGACTCTCACCACCACCCACACAACGCACCCAGCCTGACCCCCACTACCACACACGCACTGCACCCAGCCTGACCCTCACTACCACCCACACTCCGCACCCAGCCTGACCCTCACTGCCGCCCACACACCGCCCCCAGCCTGACCCTCACTGCCACGCACACACCGCCCCCAGCCTGACCCTCACTACCACCCACACACCGCACCCAGCCTGACCCTCACTACCACCCACTCACCGCCTGCAGCCTGACCCTCACTACCACCCACACACCGTACCCAGCCTGACCCTCACTACCACCCACACACCGCCCCCAGCCTGACTCTCACTACCACCCACACACCGTACCCAGCCTGACCCTCACTGCCGCCCACACACCGCCCCCAGCCTGACCCTCACTACCACCCACACTCCGCACCCAGCCTGACCCTCACTACCGCCCACACACAGCCTGACCCTCACTACCACCCACACACCGCCCAGCCTGACCCTCACTACCACCCACACACCGCCCCCAGCCTGACCCTCACTACCACACACAAAACGCCCCCATCCTGACCCTCACTGCCGCCCACACACCGCCGCCAGCCTGACCTTCACTGCCACGCACACACCGCCCCCAGCCTGACCCTCACTACCACCCACACACTGCCCCCAGCCTGACCCTCACTACCACCCACACACTGCCCCCAGCCTGACCCTCACCGCCGTCCACACACCGCCCCCAGCCTGACCCTCACTGCCACCCACACACCGCACCCAGCCTGACCCTCACCGCCACCCACACACCGCACCCAGCCTGACCCTCACTACCACCCACACACCGCACCCAGCCTGACCCTCACCGCCACCCACACACCGCACCCAGCCTGACCCTCACTACCACCCACACACCGCACCCAGCCTGACCCTCACCGCCACCCACACACCGCACCCAGCCTGACCCTCACTACCACCCACACACCGCACCCACCCTGACCCTCACTGCCGTCCACTCACCGCACCCAGCCTGACCCTCTCTACCACCCACACACCACCCCCAGCCTGACCCTCACTGCCATCTGCACACCGCACCCAGCCTGACCCTCACTGCCATCCACACACCGCCCCCAGCCTGACCCTCACTGCAGTCCACACACAGCGCCCAGCCTGACCCTCACTGCAGTCCACACACAGCGCCCAGCCTGACCCTCACTACCACCCACACACCGCACCCAGCCTGACCCTCACTACCACCCACACACCGCACCCAGCCTGACCCACACTACCACCCACACACCACCCCCAGCCTGACCCTCACTGCCACCCACACACCGCATCCAGCCTGACCCTCACTACCATGAACACACCGCCCCCAGCCTGACCCTCACTACCACCCACACAACGCCACCAGCCTGACCCTCACCACCATTAACATACTGCCCACAGCCTGACCCTCACCGCCACCCACACACCGCAACCAGCCTGACCCTCACTGCCGTCCACACACCGCACCCAGCCTGACCCTCACTGCCACGCACACACCGCACCCAGCCTGACCCTCACTACCACCCACACACCGCACCCAGCCTGACCCTCACTGCTGTACACACACCGCACCCAAGCTGACCCTCACTGACGTCCACACACCGCACCCAACCTGACCATCAATACCACCCACACACCGCACCCAACCTGACCCTCACTACCACCCACACACCGCACCCAGCCTGACCCTCACTGCCATCCACACACGGCACCCAACCTGACCCTCAACACCATCCACCCACTGCCCCCAGCCTGACCCTCATGCCATCCACACAGCGTCCCCAGCCTGAACCTCACCAACAAAATTATACCGCCCACAGCCTGACCCTTACCGCCACCCACACATAGCACCCAACTGAACATCATTGCCGTCCACTCACCGCACCCAGCCTGACCCTCACTACCACCCACACACCGCACCCAGCCTGACCCTCACTACCACCCACACACCACACCCAGCCTGACCACCAATGCCATCCACACACCGCACCCAGCCTGACCATCACTACCACCCACACACCGCACCCAGCCTGACCATCACTAGCACCCACACAACGCCCCCAGCCTGACCCTCACCAGCAATAACATAACGCCCTCAGCCTGACCCTCACTACCACCCACACACCGCACCCAGCCTGACCCTCACTATCACCCACACACCGCACCCAGCCT
Organism: Hemiscyllium ocellatum; assembly: GCF_020745735.1. Lineage (NCBI taxonomy): Eukaryota > Metazoa > Chordata > Chondrichthyes > Orectolobiformes > Hemiscylliidae > Hemiscyllium > Hemiscyllium ocellatum. The sequence continues at coordinate 16,420 of NW_026868232.1, forward strand.
GACCCTCACTACCATCCACACACTGCCCCCAGCCTGACCCTCACTGCCACCCACACACCGCCCCCAGCCTGACCGTCGCTACCACACACACACTGCTCCCAGCCTGCCCCTCACTACCACCTACACACTGCACCCAGCTTGACCCTCACTGCCGTCCACTCACCGCCCCCAGCCTCACCCTCACTGCCGTCCACTCACCGCACCCAGCCTGCCCCTCACTACCACCCACACACCGCACCCAGCCTGACCCTCATTGCCATCCACTCACCGCACCCAGCCTGACCCTCACTACCACACACACACCGCTCCCAGCCTGACCCTCACTACCACCCACACACCGCACCCAGCCTGACCCTCATTGCCATCCACTCACCGCACCCAGCCTGACCCTCACTACCACACACACACCGCTCCCAGCCTGCCCCTCACTACCACCCACACACCGCACCCAGCCTGACACTCACTGCCGTCCACTCACCGCACCCAGCCTGACCCTCACTACCACCCACACACCGCACCCAGCCTGGCCCTCACTACCACCCACACAATGCACCCAGCCTGACCCTCGCTACCACCCACAGACCGCACCCAGCCTGACCCTCGCTACCACCCACACACTGCCCCCAGCCTGACCCTCACTGCCATCCACACACCGCACTCAGCCTGACCCTCACTACCACCCACATAACGCCCCCAGCCTGCCCCTCACTACCACCCACACAACGCACCCAGCCTGACACACACTGCCGCCCACACACCGCACCCAGCCTGACACTCACTACCACTCACACACCGCACCCAGCCTGACCCTCACTACCACCGACACACCGCACCCAGCCTGACCCTCACTACCACCCACACACCGCCCCCAGCCTGACCCTCATTGCCGTCCACTCACTGCACCCAGCCTGACCCTCACTACCAACCTCACACCACACCCAGCCTGACCCTCACCGCCATCCACACACCGCACCGAGCCTGACCCTCACTACCACCCACTCACCGCACGCAACCTGGCCCTCACTACCACCCACTCACCGCCTGCAGCCTGACCCTCACTACCACCCACACACCGTACCCAGCCTGACCCTCACTACCACCCACTCACCGCACGCAACCTGGCCCTCACTACCACCCACTCACCGCCTGCAGCCTGACCCTCACTGCCGTCCACACACCGCACCCAGCCTGACCCTCACTGCTACCCACACACCGCACCCAACCTGACTTTGACTGCCTCCCACACACCGCCCCCAGCCTGACCCTCACTACCACCCACACACCGCCCCCAGCCTGAGACTCACTCTCACCCACACACCGCACCCAGCCTGACCCTCACCGCCACGCCCACACCGCACCCAGCCTGGCCCTCACTACGACCCACACACCGCCTCCAGCCTGACAATCACGGCCTCCCACACACCGTCCCCAGCCTGACCCTCACCGCCATCCACACACCGCACCAGCCTGACCCTCACTACCACTCACACACCGCCCCCAGCCTGACCCTCACCGCCATCCACACACCGCACCCAGCCTGACCCTCACTGCCGTCCATACACCGCACCCAGCCTGACCCTCACTACCACTCACACACCGTCCCCAGCCTGACCCTCACTACCACCCACTCACCGCACCAAGCCTGACCCTCACTACCACCCACACACAACGCACCCAGCCTGACCCTCACTACCACCCACACAACGCACCCAGCCTAACCCTCACTACCACCCACACACCGCACCCAGCCTGACCCTCACTACCACCCACACACCGCACCCAGCCTGACCCTCACCACCACCCACACACCGCACCCTGCCTGACCCTCACTACCACACACACACCGCACCCAGCCTGACCCTCACTACCACCCACACAACGCACCCAGCCTGACCCTCACAACCACCCACACAATGCCCCAGCCTGACCCTCACTGCCGTCCACTGACTGACCCCAGCCTGACCCGCACTGCCGTACACTCACCGCACCCAGTCTGACCCTCACTGCCACCCACACACCACCCCCAGCCTGACCTTCACTACCACCCACTCACCACCCCCAGCCTGACCCTCACTCCCACTCACACACCGCCCCCAACCTGACCCTCACTACCACCCACACACCGCATCCAGCCTGACCCTCACTACCACCCACACACCGCCCCCAGCCTGACCCTCACTACCACCCACACACCGCCCCCTGCCTGTCCCTCACTGCCGCCCACAAACCGTACCCAGCCTGACCCACACTGCCGCCCACTCATCGCCCCCAGCCTGACCCTCAGTACCACCCACACACTGCACCCAGCCTGCCCCTCTCTACCACCCACACACCGCCCCCAGCCTGACCCTCACTGCCGTCCATACACCGCACCCAGCCTGACCCTCACTACCACCCACTCACCTCGCAAGCCTGACCCTCACTACCACCCACACACCGCCCACAGCCTGACCCTCACTGCCATCCACACACCGCACCCAGCCTGACCGTCACTACCACCAACACACCGCACCCAGCCTGACCCTCACTACCACCCACACAACGCCCCAGCTTGACCCTCACTGCCATGCACTCACTGCCCCCAGCCTGACACTCACTGCCATCCACACACCGCCCCCAGCCTGACCCTCACTCCAACTCACACACCGCCCCCAGCCTGCCCCTCACTACCACCCACACAGCGCACCCAGCCTGACCCTCACTACCACCCACACACCGCCCCCAACCAGACCCTCACTACCACCCACACACCGCCCCCAACCTGACCCTCACTGCTGTCCACTCACCGCCCCCAGCCTGACCCTCACTCCCACCCACACACCGCACCCAGCCTGACCCTCACTACCACCCACTCACCGCCCCCAGCCTGACCCTCACTACCACCCACACACCGCCCCCAGCCTGACCCTCACTACCACCCACACACCGCCCCCATCCTGACCCTCACTACCACCCACACACCGCCCCCATCCTGACCCTCACTGCTGTCCACTCACCGCCCCCAGCCTGACCCTCACTACCACCCACACACCGCCCCCAGCCTGCCCCTCACTACCACCCACACACCGTCCCGAGCCTGACCCTCACTACCGCCCACACACCGCACCCAACCTGACCCTCACTACCTCCCACACACTGCCCCCAGCCTGACCCTCACTGCTGTCCACTCACCGCCCCCAGCCTGACCCTCACTCCCACCCACACACCGCACCCAGCCTGACCCTCACTACCACCCACTCACCGCCCCCAGCCTGACCCTCACTACCACCCACACACCGCCCCCAGCCTGACCCTCACTACCACCCACACACCGCCCCCAGCCTGACCCTCACTACCACCCACACACCGCCCCCATCCTGACCCTCACTGCTGTCCACTCACCGCCCCCAGCCTGACCCTCACTACCACCCACACACCGCCCCCAGCCTGACCCTCACTACCACCCACACAGAGATTTTTTCCCGGGGCAGAAATTGTGAACACGAGGTGTCATAGTTTTAAGCTGGTTGGAGGAAAGTATAGAGGGGATGTCAGAGGTGGGTTCTTTACACAGAGAGCTGTGAGAGCATGGAATGCGTTGCCAGCAGCAGTTGTGGAAGCGAGGTCATTGGGGACATTTAAGAGACTGCTGGACATGCATATGGTCACAGAAATGTGAGGGTTTGTACATTAAGTTTATGTTCCATAAGGATCAATGGTCGGCACAACATCGTGGGCTGAAGGGCCTGTTCTGTGCTGTACTGTCCTATGTCCTATGTTCTATGAAGTGTATCTGTACCTTTCGACCATCTGCACCCTGTACTGACAGATAGGGCTCCCTCAATACCTTAGAAACCATCCCCCAGTATGTTTATCCCCAGAACACCTCGTAAACCTGTTTGTCAACTTTCAGCAGAAGCAGCCTCAGGGCATTGAGCACAGACTGAATGACTCAGTGACGCTTGGATCAGCTCAGATCAAATTCTCAAGCAAACAGATGGCTGGGAATATTCAGTAACAACGGTGAGGGGAGAGAGGAACAATTCACATTTCAAGTGACCCTTCCTCAAAACGGTCTGTTCTGAAGGAACTTTTCCGCAGAAATCATTGGATTGAAAGGTGAACTCTGTCTGTCTCTTTCTCCCTCTCCCATCAGAGATGCTGCCGGACATGCTTAGCTTCTTCAGCAATCTCTGTATTGATGTTTCAGGTCTCCAGCGGGTCCGTACAGATTGGTTTTAGTGTTGAATTCTCCAGCTTGCTCTGTTAAAGGGATTGAATGCCCCCTGCTACAAAGGGGGGTCAGTTACCTCAGCTAACTGGTTCGTGATGCCAACACTGTTGGCTCAATCTCTATCATGTCTGAAATTACCATGAAGCCCCCAGATTCTCAACCTCGCCCCTCACCTGAGGTGTGTGACCCACCAGGCCTCTCTCTCTGACAGGACAGCAGCTCTCGGGTCCTCCTGGTCTATACTAACTTCCCAACTTTAAAAAGGTACTCCAGGAAGAGAGCTCTTTACATGGTTCAGGTCAAAATCCTGGAGCTCCCTCCCTGACATCACTGTGGGACACCCAAGGACTGCAGCAGGAGAGTACAGCTCACCCCCACCTTCCAGGTAACTATTAGAGGGGGTGGGAATCACATGCAAGCCCCATTTGAAAATAAGTGTATTACAGGGTGACGGTGGATGGTCACTAAGACTGTTTCTGTACCTGTGCTGCAATCAGCATAACGATGAAGCAAAGGGTGGGTTGAAGATGGCAATGATAGCCTTTCGTAGGTTGGTGTTTATTGGAGTTTGTATTGACAGTATGAATGTTTGAGCACTTATTCAAGGGCATGCAGGAAGCTGCCAGAGGAAGTGATGGGGGCTGGTACAATTGCGACATTTAAATGGATGAGTATGTGAATAGGAAGGGTTTAGAGGGATATCAGCCAAGTGCTAGCAAATGGAACGAAATCAGATGAGAATATCTGGTTGGTATGGTCGCGTTGGACAGGAGAGTCTGTTTCCAAGCTGTGTATCTCTGTGACTCTGTGCCTCTGAATAGTCTATTACAGAGAGTTTCAGACAGGGCTTGGACTGTGTGTCTCGCTCATACTTCCTCAGAATCTGCAAACCCTATGACTCTAAATTTCCACAACACTACATGAAATAGAAAAAAGAGGGTCAGTGCTGAGGGAGTGCTGCACTGTTGGAGGGTCAGTACTGAGGGAGTGCTGCACTGTCGGAGGGTTAGTACTGAGGGAGTGCTGCACTGTCGGAGGGTCAGTACTGAGGGAGTGCTGCACTGTCGGAGGGTCAGTACTGAGGGAGTGCTGCACTGTCAGAGGGTCAGTACTGAGGGAGTGCTGCACTGTCGGAGGGTCAACACTGAGGGAGCATGCACTATCCAAAGTTCAGTACTGAGGGAGTGCTGCACTGTCAGAGGGTCAGTACGGAAGGAGAGCTGCACTGTCAGAGTCAGTTCTGAGGGAGAGCTGCACTGTCAGAGGGTCAGTGCTGAGGGAGTGCTGCACTGTCAGAGGGTCAGTACTGAGGGAGTGCTGCACTGTCAGAGGGTCAGTACTGAGGGAATGCTGCACTGTCAGAGGGTCAGTACTGAGGGAGTGCTGCACTGTCAGAGGGTCAGTACTGAGGGAGTGCTGCACTGTCAGAGGGTCAGTGTTGAGGGAGTGCAGCACTGTCAGAGGGTCAGTACTGAGGGAGTGCAGCATTGTCAGAGGGTCAGTGTGGGGGGAGTGCAGCACTGTGAGAGGGTCAGTACTGAGGGAGTGCAGCACTGTGAGAGGGTCAGTACTGAGGGAGTGGTCCACTGTCAGAGGGTCAGTACTGAGGGAGTGCTGCACTGTCAGCGGGTCTGAACTTGGGAGAGCTGCACTGTCAGAGGATCAGTACTGAGGGAGTGCTGCACTGAGAGGGTCAGTATTGAGGGAATGCTGCACTGTAAGAGGGTCAGTCCAGAGAGAGTGCTACACTCATGTTCAGTACTGATGCACTGCTGCACTGTCAGATGATCTGTACTGTGGGAGAGCTGCACTGTCGAAGGGTCAATACTGAGGGAGAGCTGCGCTGTTAGAGGGTCAGTACTGGGGGAGAGCTGCACTGTCGGAGGGTCAGTACTGAGGGATTGCTGGACTGTCAGAGTGTCAATTCTGATGGACCGCTGCACTGTCTTGAGATATTGTCCTGAGATTGGGCCACACTGTCGGAGGGTCAGTACAGGGTCACTTCCACACTGTCAGAGAGTCAGTACTGAGGGAGTGCATCACTATCAGAGGATCAGTGTGGAGGAAGTGCAGCATTGTCAGAGGGTCAGTGTGGAGGGAGTGCAGCATTGTCAGAGGGTCAGTGTGGAGGGAGTGCAGCATTGTCAGAGGGTCAGTATGGAGGGAGTGCAGAATTCTCAGGGGGTCAGTGTGGAGGGAGTGCAACATTGTCAGAGGATCAGTGTAGAGGGAGTGCAGCATTGTCAGATGGTCAGTGTGGAGGGAGTGCAGCATTGTCAGGGGGTCAGTGTGGAGGTAGTGCAACATTGTCAGAGGATCAGTGTGGAGGGAGTGCAGCATTGTCAGACGGTCAGTGTGGAGGGAGTGCAGCATTGTCAGACGGTCAGTGTGGAGGTAGTGCAGCATTGTAAGAGGGTCAGTGTGGAGGGAGCGCAGCATTGTCAGAGGGTCAGTGTGGAGGGAGTGCAGCATTGTCAGTGTATCAGTACTGAGGGAGTGCAGCATTGTCAGAGAGTCAGGACGGGGGGATTGTTATGCAGTGAGAGAGTCAGTAATGATGAAGTGCGCACTCTCTGAGGGTCAGTGCTAATGAATGGCCATGCTGTCAGAGTGTCGCGCTGTGAGAGGGTTACTACTGATGGAGCGCCACACTCTGAGGTGGTTAGTACTGAGGGATCACCGCGCTGTGAGGGGGTCAGTACTGATGGAGCGCCACACTATGTGTCGGACCGTCAGTACTGAGTAATTGCCGCATTGCCAGAGGGTCAGTACTGAGAGGGTGATGGACTGTCAAAGGGTCATTACTGAGGGAGCGCTACACGGTCAGTGTGTCAGTTCTGAGGGAGTGCTGCACTCTCAGAGGGTCAGTGTGGAGGGAGGGCTGTACTGTCAGAGAGTCAGTGTGGAGGGAGTGTAGCATTGTCAGAGGGTCAGTGTGGAGGGAGTGCTGCAGTGTCAGAGGATCAGTACTGAGGGAGTGCTGCACTGCCAGATGGTCAGTTCGGAAGGAGTGCTGCAATGTCAGAGAGTCAGTATGGAGGGAGTGCACCATTGTCAGAGGATCAGTGTGGAGGGAGTGCAGCATTGTCAGCGGATCAGTACTGAGGGAATGCTGCAATGTCAGAGGATCAGTACTGAGTGGGAGCTGCACTGAGAGAGGGTCAGTATTGAGGGAATGCTGCACTGTCGGAGGGTCAGTCCAGAGAGAGTGCAACACTCAGAGGTTCAGTACTGATGTAATACTGCACTGTCAGAGCGTCTGTACTGTGGGAGAGCTGCACTGTCGGAGGGTCAGTACTGAGGGAGAGCTGCACTGTCGGAGGGTCAGTACTGAGGGAGAGCTGCATTGTCAGAGGGTCAGTACTGAGAGGGTGATGGACTGTCAAAGTGTCATTACTGAGAGAGTGTGACACGGTCAGTGTGTCAGTTCTGAGGGAGTGTTGTTTCAGACGGTCAGTACTGAGGCAGTGCTGCACTGTCAGAGGGTCAGTGTGGAGGGAGTGCAGCATTGTCAGAGGATCAGTACTGAGGGAGTGCTGCAGTGTAAGAGGATCAGTACTGAGTGGGAGCTGCACTGAGAGAGGGTCAGTATTGAGGGAATGCTGCACTGTCGGAGGGTCAGTCCAGAGAGAGTGCTACACTCAGAGATTCAGTACTGATGAATTGCTGCACTGTCAGAGGGTCTGAACTGTGGGAGAGCTGCACTGTCGGAGGGTCAGTACTAAGGGATTGCAGCACTGTCAGAGGGTCAGTACTGAGGGAGTGCTGGACTGTCAGAGGGTCAGTACTGAGGGAGTGCTGGACTGTCAGAGGGTCAGTACTGAGGGAGGGCTGGACTGTCAGAGGGTCAGTACTGAGGGAGGGCTGGACTGTCAGAGGTTCAATATGGAGGGATTGCACCATTGTCAGAGGATCAGTGTGGAGGGAGTGCAGCATTGTCAGATGGTCAGTGTGGAGGGAGTGCAGCACAGTCAGAGGGTCAGTACTGAGGGCGTGCTGCACTGTCAGTGGGTCAGTACTGAGGGAGTGCTGCACTGTCAGAGGGTCAGTGTGGAGGGAGTGCTGCACTGTCAGTGGGTCAGTACTGAGGGAGTGCAGCACTGTCAGATAGGCTGAATGGCCTAATTTCTGCTCCCATGTCTTGTGGTCTACGAGGAATATCTGGAATTGTTCAGTACATTTCTGCTTCTGCGTCCTACAGACCCTGCTCAGCAATGATTCCCGTGTCCAGATTCCAGAGACTGTGTTCAAACAGACCGTCTTCATTTGGTTTTTGAACTTGAAGAGGTTACATCCTCTTTTCCCAGGGTTGGAGGGTTCGTTTCACGTGACTGACCTGCCAGCTCAAAGGGATATTTTCATGCTGCAGGGTTGAGGTTTATTCCTCAGCTTCCGTGTGCAAATCCCAAATGGATCCCATTGCCCCACACTCAGCACAGTTGTGTGTTCCTTATTTGTGAGCTTCCCAATGCTAATCCACTTCCAGAATGACATCCACACTCCTCCAAATCGTATTGCAGGGCAATTGCCTGGGAGAGAGGAGGGCTAAGAGAGGAAATAAAAACCTGAAAATTCCTTACAGTGACATTAAGGATGAATTGATAATGAGAGAAAGAGTAGGCTGTGGAAGAAAGTGAGAGTCTGTGCATGGACCCAGAGGGTGTAGTGAATGGATGCATTTTGTCAGTGCTCACTGGGACAGGGTTGATAATAAATCGTGGAGATGCTCTGTGACACAATTAAATGAGTAAACATATATAGAGAGAGAGATGGTTCTGAGTGGTCTGGCCTTCTTACAACCCAATAAATCTCCAAAGACGGGGGAAATGTGTCTCAGTTTACCGAATGAGGTGATGGAGGAAGTAGCAGGTACACTAGCAAACATTTTCAAATCCCCTCTGGCCACAGGAGAGTTGTCTGCAGACTGACCATGTGGTACTGTTATTCAAGAGGGAGCATGGGATATACCAGGCAGCTCCAGGCCAGTCAGGCTAATATCGTGGGTGGGACGTCTGTTGGAAGCAAGTTTGGGAGATAGAATTAATCAGCATTTAAAGAGACTGGAGTTCAGGAAGAACAGTCAGAATGGTTCTGTTAAGGGGAGGTCAGGCCTGACCAATGGGATCGCACTGTTTAAGGAGGTGACCAGGTGTGTAAATAAGGGCAATACTTTCCTGTCGCCTGCTTGGAGGTCAGTCAGGCTTTTATCAGGATCCATACCGGAATCTGATAGTGAACACAAAAACTCAAGATCCAAGGAATTTGGCGCAGAATGCTGAGTGGCAGGAAGCAGACAGTGACGGCCCAATGAGAAATCTCTGTCCGTTCATGTCTCACTGTTGGGGTCTTGCTGATGGGGCTGATAGAAAAGATGTAGGTTTGAATGGTGGATGGTTAATCATTGGGCTCATGAATGATATGAAGATTGGTTGGGTGATAAATACTGAGGAGGATAGCCTTAGGTTACAGAAGGATGGAGATGGCCTTGTCAGATGGACTGATCAGTGACAACGGGTGAGGGGCCTGAAGACTGGAGGGTGGTTAATGATGGGCCATTATTGAAGTAAGGCTGCAAGGTACAGCCATTGTACTATGGAGCTGTGAGCCTGATGGCAGTGGTGGGTCAGCTGTTGGAGGGCATTCTGAGAGACAACTTACAAACATTTGGAAAAGCAAGAATTGATTAGGGATAGTCAGCTTGGCTTTGTTTGTGGAAATGATGTGTCCAACTTGATGGAGCTTTTGAAGGGATGACCAAGGAGACAGATGAGAAGGTTTCACATGGGGGACTGCTTAGTGAAAGGTTAGATGGCATGACATTCAGGGAGAGAGGACAGCACGGTGCCTCAGTGGTTTGATTCTAACTCCCGGTGACTGTCTGTATGGAGTTTACACATTCTCTCTGTATCTGTACGCGTTTACACCGGGTGCTCCACTTTCCTCCCACAGTCCAAAGATGCCATGGGAAATGCAGCATTACAGGGATAGAGTAGAGGATGTGAGTCTGGGTGGGATGCTGTTCAGACAGTCAGTGTGGAGCCAATGGACGGAATGGCTTGCTTCTACACTGTAGGAATTCTAAAATTAATCCAGAGAGATAAGTCATCTTCTGGGAACATGGGCTCCAATCTTGAACAGGAGTGGATGTGGGTCCTTACCGTCTGAAGGGGTTTGAACACAGTCTGAGGGGGGAGCTGGGCTGAGCCCTGAAGTGTTGAGGGTGTGAATGTTTTGTGGAGCTACTGTCTGAGGGACTTTGGGGGTTAAACACAACAAAGTGGTGCTTTCTTAGATATTGGGGGGGTATTTTCTGAGGTACTGAGGGAGCACTATCTGAGGTATTGAGGGGGCACTTTCTGAGGTACTGAGGGAGCACTTGCAGATGTGCTGAGGAATTGAGGTAGCACTTTCTGAGGTACTGAGGGAGAACTATCTGAGGTATTGAGGGAGCACATTGTGAGGCACTAACGGAGCATTATCTGAGGTAGAGAGAGAGCACTTTCTGAGGTATTGAGGGAGCACTGTCTGAGGTATTGAGGGAGCATTTTCTGAGGTAAAGAGGGAGCATTTTTTAGAAATTGAGGGAGCACTTACTTTGATATTGAGAGAGCACTTTCTGAGTTACTAAAGGAGAACTATCTGAGGTATTGGGGAAGCACTTTCTGAGGTATTGAGGGAGCAATTTCTGAGGTATTGAGGGAGCACTTTTTGAGGCTCTGAGGGAGCAGTTTCTGAGGGTACTGAGGCAGCACTATGTGAGGTACTGAGAGAGCACTTTATGAAGTATTGAGGGAGCACTGTCTGAGGAATTGAGAGAGTACTTTTTGAGGCTCTGAGGGAGCAGTTTCTGAGGTACTGAGGGAGCAATTTCAGATGAACTGAGGAATTGAGGTAGCACTTTCTGAGTAATTGAGGGAGCACTTTCTGAGGTATTGGGGGAACACTTTCTGAGGGATTGAGGGAGCACCTTCAGAGGTACTGAGGGAGAACTAACTGGGGAATTGAGGGAGCATTATCTGAGGTACTGAGTGAGCACTTTCTGAGGTATTGAGGGAGTATTATCTGAGGTACTGAGGGAGAACTATCTGAAGTATTCAGGGAGCACTTTGAGGTATTGAAGGAGCACTATCTGAGGTATAGAGGGAGAACTTTCTGAAATATATGGGAGCAATTTCTGAGGTATTGAGGGAGCACTGTCTGAGGTATTAAAGGATCACTTTCTGAGGTATTGAGGGAGCACTTTCTGAGGTATTGAGGGTGAAATATCTGAGATATTGAGGGAAAACGATCTGAGATATTGAGCGAGCACTTTCTGAGGTATTGAGGGAGAACCATCTGAGGTACTGAGGGAGCACTGTCTGAGGTATTGAGGGGACACTTTCGGAGGTACTGAGTGATCAGTATCTGAGGTATTGTGGGAGCACTTTTTGAGGTACTGAGGGAGCACTTTCTCTGGTATTCAGGGAGCATTTTCTGAGGTACTGTGGGAACTCTTTCTGAGGTACAGAGGGAGCTCTTTTTGAGGTACTGAGGGAGCAGTGTCTGAGGTATTGAGGGGGCAATTTCTGAGGTATTGAGGGGCACTTTCTGATGTACTGAGGGAGCACTTTCTAAGGTACTGAGGGAGAACTATCTGAGGTATTGAAGGATAACGATCTGAGGTATTGAGGGAGAACTATCTGAGGTATTGAGGGAGAACTATCTGAGGTACTGAGGGAGAGCCATCTGAGGTATTGAGGAGGCAGTTTCTGGGGTACTGAGAGAGCACTTTCTGAGGTATTGATTGAGCACTTTCTGAGGTATTGATTGAGCACTTTCTGAGATATTGAGGGAGCACTTTCTGAGATATTGAGTGGGCACTTTCTGAGGTATTGAGGTAGCACTGTCCGATGTATTAAGAGAGCACTTTTTGAGATACTGAGGGAGCACTTTCTGAGGTATTGAGAGAGCACTTCCTGAGGCACTGAGGGAGCACTGTCTGAGGTATTGTGGGAGCACTTTCTGAAGTACTGAGGGAGAACTATTTGAGGTATTGAGGGAGAACTATCTGAGGTACTGAGGGACAACCATCTGAGGTGTTGAGGGAGCACTTTCTGTGGTATTGAGGGAACATTTCTGAGGTACTGAGAGAACACTGTCTGAGTTATTGAGGGGACGCTTTCTGAGGTATTGAGCGAGCACTTTCTGAGGTGCTGAGTGATCAATATCTGAGGTATTGTTGGAGCACATTTTGAGGTACTGAGGGAGCACTTTCTCTGGTATTCAGGGAGCATTTTCTGAGGTACTGTGGGAACTCTTTCTGAGGTACGGAGGGAGCTCTTTTTGAGGTACTGAGGGAGCAGTGTCTGAGGTATTGAGGGGGCAATTTCTGAGGTATTCAGGGGCACTTTCTGATGTACTGAGGGAGCACTTTCTAAGGTACTGAGGGCGAACTATCTGAGGTATTGAGGGAGTACTTTCTGAGGTACTGAGGGAGAAGTATTTGAGGTATTTTGGGAGAAATATCTGAGGTATTCAGGGAGCACTTTCTGAGGTATTGAGGGAGAACTATCTGAGGTATTGAGGGAGAACGATCTGAGGTACTGTGGGAGCACTTTCCGATGTATTGAGCGAGCACTTTCTGAGGTACTGAGGGATCACTATCTGAGGTATTGTGGGAGCCCTTTCTGAGGTACTGTGGGAGCCCTTTCTGAGGAATTGAGGGAGCACTATCTGAGGAATTGAGGGAGCACTATCTGAGGAATTGAGGGAGCACTATCTGAGGTATTGAAGGAGCACTATCTGAGGCACTGAGGGAGCACTTTCTGAGGTACTGTGGGAGCACTTTCTGAGATATTGAGGGAGCACTTTCTTAGATGTTGAGAGAGCAATTTCTGAGGTTTTGAGGGAGCATTATCTGAGGTACTAAGGGAGAACTGTCTGAGGTATTGAGGGAGCACTTTCTGAGTTAGTAAGGGAGCACTTTCTGTGGTACTGAGGGAGCACTATCTGAGATATTGAGGGAGCAATTTCTGGGGTACTGAGGGAGCACTTTGTGGGTACTGAGGGAGCACTTTCTGAGGTGCTGAGTGACCACTTTCTTAGGGATTGCGGGAGCACTTTCTGAGGTACTGAGGGAGAAAAATCTGAGATATAGAGGGAGCACTTTCTGAGGTATTGAGGGATCACTATGTGAGGTACTGAGATAGCACTTTATGAAGTAGTGAGGGACACTTTCTGAGGTATTGAGAGACCCCTTTTTGAGGCTCTGAGGGAGCAGTTTCTGAAGTACTGTGGGAGCAATTTCAGATGTACTAAGGAATTGACGTAACACTTTCTGAGGTATTGAGGGAGCAGTTTCTGAGGTATTGAGGGAGCACTGTCAGAGGTATTGAGGGAGCATTTTCTGTGGTACTGAGGGAGAACTATCTGAAATATTGAGGGAACACTTTCGGAGGTATTGAGGGAGCACTTTCTGAGGTATTGAAGGAGCACTATCTGAGGTACTGAGGGACAACCATCTGAGGTGTTGAGGGAGCACTTTCTGTGGTATTGAGGGAGCATTTCTGAGGTACTGAGAGAACACTGTCTGAGTTATTGAGGGGACGCTTTCTGAGGTATTGAGCGAGCACTTTCTGAGGTGCTGAGTGATCAGTATCTGAGGTATTGTGGGAGCACATTTTGAGGTACTGAGGGAGCACTTTCTCTGGTATTCAGGGAGCATTTTCTGAGGTACTGTGGGAACTCTTTCTGAGGTACGGAGGGAGCTCTTTTTGAGGTACTGAGGGAGCAGTGTCTGAGGTATTGAGGGGGCAATTTCTGAGGTATTCAGGGGCACTTTCTGATGTACTGAGGGAGCACTTTCTAAGGTACTGAGGGCGAACTATCTGAGGTATTGAGGGAGTACTTTCTGAGGTACTGAGGGAGAAGTATTTGAGGTATTTTGGGAGAAATATCTGAGGTATTCAGGGAGCACTTTCTGAGGTATTGAGGGAGAACTATCTGAGGTATTGAGGGAGAACGATCTGAGGTACTGTGGGAGCACTTTCCGATGTATTGAGCGAGCACTTTCTGAGGTACTGAGGGATCACTATCTGAGGTATTGTGGGAGCCCTTTCTGAGGTACTGTGGGAGCCCTTTCTGAGGAATTGAGGGAGCACTATCTGAGGAATTGAGGGAGCACTATCTGAGGAATTGAGGGAGCACTATCTGAGGTATTGAAGGAGCACTATCTGAGGCACTGAGGGAGCACTTTCTGAGGTACTGTGGGAGCACTTTCTGAGATATTGAGGGAGCACTTTCTTAGATGTTGAGAGAGCAATTTCTGAGGTTTTGAGGGAGCATTATCTGAGGTACTAAGGGAGAACTGTCTGAGGTATTGAGGGAGCACTTTCTGAGTTAGTAAGGGAGCACTTTCTGTGGTACTGAGGGAGCACTATCTGAGATATTGAGGGAGCAATTTCTGGGGTACTGAGGGAGCACTTTGTGGGTACTGAGGGAGCACTTTCTGAGGTGCTGAGTGACCACTTTCTTAGGGATTGCGGGAGCACTTTCTGAGGTACTGAGGGAGAAAAATCTGAGATATAGAGGGAGCACTTTCTGAGGTATTGAGGGATCACTATGTGAGGTACTGAGATAGCACTTTATGAAGTAGTGAGGGACACTTTCTGAGGTATTGAGAGACCCCTTTTTGAGGCTCTGAGGGAGCAGTTTCTGAAGTACTGTGGGAGCAATTTCAGATGTACTAAGGAATTGACGTAGCACTTTCTGAGGTATTGAGGGAGCAGTTTCTGAGGTATTGAGGGAGCACTTTCTGAGGTATTGAGGGAGCACTGTCAGAGGTATTGAGGGAGCATTTTCTGTGGTACTGAGGGAGAACTATCTGAAATATTGAGGGAACACTTTCGGAGGTATTGAGGGAGCACTTTCTGAGGTATTGAAGGAGCACTATCTGAGGTACTGAGGGACAACCATCTGAGGTGTTGAGGGAGCACTTTCTGTGGTATTGAGGGAGCATTTCTGAGGTACTGAGAGAACACTGTCTGAGTTATTGAGGGGACGCTTTCTGAGGTATTGAGCGAGCACTTTCTGAGGTGCTGAGTGATCAGTATCTGAGGTATTGTGGGAGCACATTTTGAGGTACTGAGGGAGCACTTTCTCTGGTATTCAGGGAGCATTTTCTGAGGTACTGTGGGAACTCTTTCTGAGGTACGGAGAGAGCTCTTTTTGAGGTACTGAGGGAGCAGTGTCTGAGGTATTGAGGGGGCAATTTCTGAGGTATTCAGGGGCACTTTCTGATGTACTGAGGGAGCACTTTCTAAGGTACTGAGGGCGAACTATCTGAGGTATTGAGGGAGTACTTTCTGAGGTACTGAGGGAGAAGTATTTGAGGTATTTTGGGAGAAATATCTGAGGTATTCAGGGAGCACTTTCTGAGGTATTGAGGGAGAACTATCTGAGGTATTGAGGGAGAACGATCTGAGGTACTGTGGGAGCACTTTCCGATGTATTGAGCGAGCACTTTCTGAGGTACTGAGGGATCACTATCTGAGGTATTGTGGGAGCCCTTTCTGAGGTACTGTGGGAGCACTTTCTGAGGAATTGAGGGAGCACTATCTGAAGAATTGAGGGAGCACTATCTGAGGAATTGAGGGAGCACTATCTGAGGTATTGAGGGAGCACTATCTGAGGCACTGAGGGAGCACTTTCTGAGGTACTGTGGGAGCACTTTCTGAGATATTGAGGGAGCACTTTCTTAGATGTTGAGAGAGCAATTTCTGAGGTTTTGAGGGAGCATTATCTGAGGTACTAAGGGAGAACTGTCTGAGGTATTGCGGGAGCACTTTCTGAGTTAGTAAGGGAGCACTTTCTGTGGTACTGAGGGAGCACTATCTGAGATATTGAGGGAGCAATTTCTGGGGTACTGAGGGAGCACTTTGTGGGTACTGAGGGAGCACTTTCTGAGGTGCTGAGTGACCACTTTCTTAGGGATTGCGGGAGCACTTTCTGAGGTACTGAGGGAGAAAAATCTGAGATATAGAGGGAGCACTTTCTGAGGTATTGAGGGATCACTATGTGAGGTACTGAGATAGCACTTTATGAAGTAGTGAGGGACACTATCTGAGGTATTGAGAGACCCCTTTTTGAGGCTCTGAGGGAGCAGTTTCTGAAGTACTGTGGGAGCAATTTCAGATGTACTAAGGAATTGACGTAGCACTTTCTGAGGTATTGAGGGAGCACTTTCTGAGGTATTGAGGGAGCACTGTCAGAGGTATTGAGGGAGCATTTTCTGTGGTACTGAGGGAGAACTATCTGAAATATTGAGGGAACACTTTCGGAGGTATTGAGGGAGCACTTTCTGAGGTATTGAAGGAGCACTATCTGAGGTACAGAGGGAGAACTATCTGAGGTACTGAGGGAGCACTTTCGGAGGTATTGACGGAGCACTTTCAGACATATTGAGGGAGCACTTCAAGAGGTACTGAGGGAGAACTATCTGTGGTATTGGGGGAGAACGATCTGGGGGACTGAGGGAGCACTTTCGGAGGTATTGAGGGAGAACTATTGAGGGAGCACTATCTGAGGTACTGAGGGTGCACTTTCTGATGTAGAGGGAGCACTTTCTGAGGTACGGATGGAGCACTTTATGAGGTACTGAGGGATAACTATTTGAGGTATTGAGGGAGAACTACCTGAGGTACTGAGGGAGAGCCAACTGAGGTATTGAGGAGGCACTTTCTGAGGGATTGAGGGAGCACTTTCTGAGTGTTTGAGGGAGCACTTTCTGAGGGATTGAGGGAGCACTTTGAGATATTACGCGAGCACTTTCTTAGATATTGAAAGAGTACTTTCTGAGGTAATGAGGGAGCATTATCTGAGGTACTGAAGGAGAACTATCTGAGGTGCTGTGGGAGAACAATCTGAGGTATTGAGGGAGCACTTTGTGAGGTATTGAGGGAGAACTGCCTGAGGTACTGAGGGAGAGGCATCTGAGGTATTGAGAAGGCAGTTTCTGGGGTACTGAGGGAGCACTTTCTGAGGGATTGAGGGAGCACTTTCTGAAATACTCTCGGAACACTTTCTGAGATATTGAAAGAGCACTTTCTGAGGCAATGAGGGAGCATTATCTGAGTTATTGAGGAAGCACTTTCTGAGGTATTGAGGGAGCACTATCTGTGGTACCGAGAGAGCACTTTATGAGGTATTGAAGTAGCACTGTCAGAGGTGTGAAGGGAGTACTTTTTGAGATACTGAGGGGGCACTTTCGGAGGTACTGAGGGGGCTATTTCAGTTGTACTGAGCAATTGAGGAAGCACTTTGTGAGCTATTGAGTGAGCACTTTCTGAGGTACTGAGGGAGAACTATCTGAGATATTGAGGGAGCACTGTCTGGCACACTGAGGGAGCATTTTCTGACGTACTGAGAGAGCACTTTCTGAGGTAATGAGGGAGCACTTTCTGATGTAGAGGGAGCACTTTATGAGGTACGGATGGAGCACTTTATGAGGTACTGAGGGATAACTATTTGAGGTATTGAGGGAGAACTACCTGAGGTAGTGAGGGAGAGCCAACTGAGGTATTGAGGAGGCAGTTTCTGGGGTACTGAGGGAGCACTTTCTGAGGGATTGAGGGAGCACTTTCTGATGTACTGAGGGATCACTATCTGAGGTATTGTGGGAGCACCTTTTGAGGTACAGAGGGAGCACTTTCTCTGGTATTCAGGGAGCATTTTCTGAGGTACTGTGGGAGCTCTTTCTGATGTGCTGAGGGAACACTTTCTGAGGTACAGAGGGAGCACTTTTTGAGGCATTGAGGGAGCAGTGTCCGAGGTATTGAGGGGCACTTTCTGAGGTATTGAGGGATCACTTTCTGAGGAACTGAGGCAGCATTTTTGAGGAATTGAGGGAGAACTATCTGAGGAATTGAGGGAGCATGATCTGAGTTACTGTGGGAGAACTATGTGAGTTACTGTGGGAGCACTATCTGAGGTACTGAGGGAGCACTATCTGAGGTACTGAGGGAACACTTTCTGAGGTACTGAGGGAGCACTACCTGAGATATTGAGTGAGCACGTTCTGAGGTATTGAGGGTGAACTATCTGAGATATTGAAGGAGCATTCTCTGCGGTATTGAGGGAGCACTTTCTGACGTATTGAGGAAGAACTAGCTGATGTACTGAGGGTGCACTTTCTGAGGTACTGAGGGAGCACTTTGTGATATTGAGGGAGCACTATCTGAGGAATTGAGGGAGCATGATCTGAGTTACTGAGGGAGAACTATGTGAGGTATTGAGGGAGAACTATCTGAGGTACTAAGGGAGCACTTTCTGAGATAGTGAGGGAGCACTTTATGAGGTGCTGAGGGAGCACTGTCTGAGGTATTGAGGTGGCACATTCTGAGGTATTGAGGGAGCACTTTCTGAGGTATTGAGGGAGCACTACCTTAGATATTGAGTGAGCAATTTCTGAGGTATTGAGGGTGAACTACCTTAGATATTGAAGGAGCATTTTCTGAGGTACTGTGGGAGCACTTTCTGAGGTACTGAGGGAGAACTATCTGAGGTACTGAGGGAGAACTACCTGAGGTACTGAGTGAGAGCCATCTGAGGTATTGAGGAGGCAGTTTCTGTGGTATTGAGGGAGCACTTTCTTAAGTACTAAGGGAACACTTTCTGAAGTATTGAGGGAGCACTACCTGAGGTATTGAGGGAGCACTGTCTGAGGTATTGAGGGAGCACTTTCTGAGTTATTGGGGGAGCAATTTCAGACATATTGAGGGAGCGCTTTCAGATGTATTGAGGGATCACTTTTATCAGAAAGTGAGGGAGAACTATCTGAGATATTGAGTGAGCATTTTCTGAGGTATTGAGGGAGCACTTGCTGAGGTATTGTGGAAGAACTATCTGAGGTATTGAGGAAACACTTTCTGAAGTATTGTGGGAGCTCTTTCTGATGTACTGAGGGAGCACTTTACAGGTGCAGAGGGAGCACTGTCTCAGATATTGAGGTGGCACATTCCGAGGTATTCAGGGAGCACTTTCTGAGGTACTGAGGGAGAACTATCTGAGGTACTAAGGGAGCACTTTCTGAGGTATTGAGGTAGGACTTTCTGAGGTATTGAGGTAGGACTTTGAGGTATTGAGGGAGAACTACCTGAGGTATTGAGGGTGCATTATCTGAGGTATTGAGGGAGCACTATCAGAGGTACTGAGGTAGGACTTTCTGAGGTACTGCGGTAGGACTTTCTGAGGTATTGAGGGAGAACTATCTGAGGTATTGAGGGAGAACTATCTGATGTACTGAGGGAGCACTTTCTGAGGTACTGAGGTAGGACTTTCTGAGGTATTGAGGGAGAACTATCTGAGGTATTGAGGGAGAACTATCTGATGTACTGAGGGAGCACTTTCTGAGGTACTGAGGGAGCACTGTCTGAGGTATTGAGGTGGCACATTTTGAAGTATTCAGGGAACACTTTCTGAGGTACGGTGGGAGAACAATCTGAGGTATTGAGGGAGCACTTTGTGAGGTACTGAGGGAGAACTATTTGAATTATTGAGGGAGAACTACCTGAGGTACTGAGGGAGAGCCATCTGAGGTATTGAGGAGGCAGTTTCTGGGGTACTAATGGAGCACTTTCTGAGGTGCTGAGGGAGCACTGTCTGAGGTATTGAGGTGGCACTTTCTGGTATTCAGGGAGCACTTTCTGAGGTACTGAGGGAGAACTATCTGAGATACTGAGGGAGAACTATCTGAGGTACTGAGGGAGAACTATCTGAGCTATTGACTGAGAACTAGCTGAGATATTGAGCAGGCAGTTTCTGGGGTACTGAGGGAGCACTTTCTGAGGTGCTGAGGGAGCACTGTCTGGGGTATTGAGGTGGTACTTTGAGGTATTCAGGGAGCACCTTCTGAGGTAATGAGGGAGAACTATCTGAGGAATTGACGGAGAACTATCTGACGTATTGAGGAGGCAGTTTCTGGGGTACTGAGGGAGCACTGTCTGAGGTATTGAGGTGGCACTTTGAGGTAATGAGGGAGCACTTTCTGAGGTAATGAGGGAGCACTTTCTGAGGAATTGAGGGAGCACTTTCTGAGGAATTGAGGGAGAACTATCTGAGGTATTGAGGAGGCAGTTTCTGGGGTACTGAGGGAGCACTGTCTGAGGTATTGAGGGGACACTTTCTCAGGTATTGAGGGAGCACTTTCTGAGGTACTGAGGGATAACTATTTGAGGTAATGAGGGAGAACTACCTGAGGTACTGAGGGAGAGCCATCTGAGGTATTGCGGAGGCAGTTTCTGGCATACTGAGAGAGCAGTTTCTGAGGGATTGAGGGAGCAATTTCTGAGGAATTGAGGGAGCACTTTCTGAGGAATTGAGGGAGAACTATCTGAGGTATTGAGGAGGCAGTTTCTGGGGTACTGAGGGAGCACTGTCTGAGGTATTGAGGGGACACTTTCTCAGGTATTGAGGGAGCACTTTCTGAGGTACTGAGGGATAACTATTTGAGGTAATGAGGGAGAACTACCTGAGGTACTGAGGGAGAGCCATCTGAGGTATTGCGGAGGCAGTTTCTGGCGTACTGAGAGAGCAGTTTCTGAGGGATTGAGGGAGCAATTTCTGAGATACTGTGGGAACACTTTCTGAGATATTTTGGGAGCACTTTCTTAGATATTGAAAGAGCACTTTCTGAGATAATGAGGGAGCATTATCTGAGGTATTGAGGGAGCACTTTCTGAGGTAGAAAGTGCGCACTTCCTGAGATAGTGAGTGAGCACTTTCTGAGGTATTGAGGGAGCAATTTCTGAGCTACTGAGGGAGTACTATCTGAGGAATTCAGGGAGCATTATCTGAGATATTGAGCGAGCATTTTCTGAGGTATTGAGGGATCACTTTCTGAGGTATTGAGGTGGCACTATCTGATGTGTTAAGATAGCACTTTTTGAGGTACTGAGGGGTCACTTTCTGATGTACTGAGGGAGCAATTTCAGATGTATTGAGGAATTGAGGTAGCACTTTCTGAGGAACTAAGGGAGCACTCTTGAGGTATTGAGGCAGCATTTTCTGAGGTATTGAGGGAGAACTATCTGATGTATTGTGGGAGCTCTTTCTGATGTACTGAGGGAGCAGTATCTGAGGTACTGAGGTAGCATTATCTGAGGCATAGTGGAAGAACATTATGAAATATTGAGGGAGCAATTTCTGAGGTATTGAGGGAGCACTTTCTGAGGTACTGAGGAAGCACTTTCTGAGGTATTGAGGGAGAACTATCTGAGGTATTGAGGGAGCACTTTCCGATGTATTGTGGGAGCTCTTTCTGCTGTACTGAGGGAGCACGATCTGAGGAATTGAGGGAGCATTATCTGAGGTATAGTGGGAGAACTATCGCAAATATTGAGGGAGCACTTTTTGAGGTACTGAGGGATCACTTTCTGAGGTATTGAGGGATCACTTTCTGAGGTATTGAGGGAGCACTTTCTGAGGTACTGAGGGAGAACTATCTGAGGTACTAAGGGATCACACTGTGAGGTACTGAGGGAGAAATATTTGAGATGTTGAGGGAGAATTACGTGAGGTACTGAGGGCGTGCCATCTGAGGTATTGAAGGAGTACTGTCTGAGGTGCTGAGAGAGCACTTTTTGAGGTACTGAGGGGTCACTTTCAGATGTACTGAGGAATTGAGGAAGCACTTTCTGAGGTATTGAGAGAGCATTATCTGAGGTTTAGAGGGAGCACTTTCTGAGGAACTAATGGAGCATTCTTGAGGTATTGAGGGAGCATTATCTGAGGTATTGAGGCAGTATTTTCTGAGCTATTGAGGGAGAACTATCTGAGGTACTGAGGGAGCACTTTCTGATGTATTGTGGGAGCTCTTTCTGATGTACTGAGGGAGCAGTATCTGAGGTACTTAGGTAGCATTATCTGAGGTATAGTGGAAGAATGTTATGAAATATTGAGAGAGCACTTTGAGGTACAGAGGAAGCACTATCTGAGGTATTGAGGGAGAACTATCTGAGATATTGAGGGAGCACTTTCCGATGTATTGTGGGAGTTCTTTCTGATCTACTGAGGGAGCTCTTTCTGATCTACTGAGGGAGCACATTCTGAGGTACGGAGGGAGCACTTTGTGAGGTACTGAGTGAACACTGTCTGAGGTATTGATGGGGCAATTTCTGAGGTAGTGAGGAAGCACTTTCTGAGGTAGTGAGAGAGTGCTTTCTGAGGTTATTAGGGGAGCACTGTCTGGGGTTATTGAGGGAGCACTATCTGAGGTATAGGGGAAGCACTTTCTGAGGAACTAAGGGAGCATTCTTGAGGTATTGAGGGAGCAGTATCTGCGGTATACAGGGAGCACTTTCTGAAGTACTGAGGGAGCACTATCTGAAGTACTGAGGGAGCACTGCCTGACGTACTGAGGGAGCACTGTCTGAAGTACTGAGGGAGCACTGTCTGAAATATTGAGGGAGGACTTTGTGAGGTATTGAGGGACCACTTTCTGAGGTACTGAGGGAACACTGTCTGAAGTACTGAGGGAGAACTATTTGAGGTATTGAGGGACCACTTTGAGGTACGGAGGGAGAACTATTTGAGGTATTGAGCGAGAACTATCTGAGGTACTGAGGGAGCACTTTCTCAGGAATTCAGGGAGCAGTTTCTCAGGTATTCAGAGAGCACTTTCTGAGGTACTGAGGGAGCACTTTGTGAGGTACTGAGGGAGCTTTGTCTGAGGTATTGATGGGGCACTTTCTGAGGTACTGAGGGAGCGCTTTCTGAGGTATAGAGGGAGCACTTTCTGAGGAACTGAGGCAGCATTCTTGAGGTATTGAAGGAGCAGTACCTGATGTACTGAGGGAGCACTATCTGAGGAAATGAGGCAGCATTTTTGAGTATTGAGGGATCACTATCTGAGGAATTGAGGGAACATTTTCTGAAGTATTGAGGGATCACTATCTGAGGTATTGACGGAGCAATATCTGAGGTATTGAGGGAATACTTTGAGGTACTGAGGGAGCACTTTCTGACGTATTGAGGGAGCACTATCTGAGGTATTGAGGGAGCACTTTCTGATGTATTGTGGGAGCTCTTTCTGAAGTACTGAGAAAACACGATCTGAGGAATTCAGGGCGCATTATCTGAGGCATAGTGGGAGAACTGAGGAAGAACTTTCTGAGGTATTGAGGGAGCACTTTCAGACGGACTGTGGGAGCACTATCTGAGGTACTGTGGGAGCACTATCTGAGGTACTGAGGGAGCACTTTGTGAGGTACTGAGGGAGCAGTGTCTGAGGTATTGAGGGGCACTTTCTGAGGTAATGAGGGAGAAGTGTTTGAGGTATCGAGGTAGAACTATCTGAGGTATTGAGGGAGTACGGTCTGTGGTACTGAGGGAACACTTTCTGAGGTATTGAGGGTAGCACTTCCTGATGTATTGTGGGTGCTCTTTCTGATGTACTGAGGGAGCACTATCTGCGGAATTGAGGGAGCATCATCTGAGGTTTAGTGGGAGAACTATCTGAAATATTGAGGGAGCAATTTCTGAGGCATTGAGGGATCACTTTCTGATGTACTGAGGGATCACTTTCTGAGGTATTGAGGGAGCTCTTTCTGAGGTATTAAGGGAGTACTATCTGAGGAATTGAGGGAGCACTTTCTGAGGAACTGAGGCAGCATTTTCTGAGGTATTGAGAGAGCATCTTCTGAGGTATTCAGGGAGCACGTTCTGAGGTATTAAGGGAGCACTATCTGAGGAATGGAGGGAGCATTATCTGAGGAATGGAGGGAGGAATTTCTGAGGTATTGTGGGAGCTCTTTCTGAGGTGCTGACGGAGCTGAGGCAGAACTATCTAAGGTACAGAGGGAGGGAGAACTATCTGAGGAATTGAGGGAGCACTTTCTGAGGTGCTGATGGGGCAATTTCTCATGTATTGAGGGAGTACGATCTGTGGTACTGAGGAAGCACATTCTGAGATATTGAGGGTGAACTCTGAGTTATTGTGGGAACACTTTCTGACGTACTGAGGGATCACTTTCTGATGTACTGAGGGATCACTTTCTTAGGTATTGAGGGAACACTTTCTGAGGAACTGAGGCAGCATTTTCTGAGGTATTGAGAGAGCATCTTCTGAGGTATTCAGGGAGCACGTTCTGAGGTATTGAGGGAGCACTTTCAGACGTACTGATGGAGCACTATCTGAGGTATTGAGGGAGCACTATCTGAGGTACTGTGGGAGTACTTTCTGAGGTCCTGAGGGATCACTTTCTGAGGTCCTGAGGGATCACTTTCTGAGGTATTGAGGGAGCTCTTTCTGAGGTATTGAGGGAGCTCTTTCTGAGGTATTGAGGGAGCACTATCTGAGGAATTGAGGGAGCACTTTCTGAGCAACTGAGGCAGCATTTTCTGAGGTATTGAGAGGGCATCTTCTGAGGTATTCAGGGAGCACGTTCTGAGGTACTGATGGAACACTATCTGAGGTATTGAGGGAGCACTATCTGAGATATTGAGGGAGCATTATCTGAGATATTGAGGGAGCATTATCTGAGGTATTGAGGGAGCACTTTCTGAGGTATTGAGTGAGAAATATCTGAGGTATATAGGGTAGCACTTCATGATGTATTGTGGGAGCTCCTTCTGAGGTATTGAGGGAGCACTACCTGAGGTATTGAGGGAGCACATTCTGAGATATTGAGGGAGAACTATCTGAGATATTGAGGGAGCAATTTCTGAGGTATTGCGGGATCACTTTCTGAAGGATTGAGGGAGCACTTTGTGAGGTATTGAGGGAGCACTATCTGAGGTATTGAGGGAGCACTCTCTGAGGTACTGAGGGAACACTGTCTGAGGTACTGAGGGATCACTATCTGAGGAATTGAGGGATCGCTATCTGAGGTATTGAGGGAGCATTTTCTGAAGTATTGAGGGAGAACTATCTGAGGTACTGAGGGAGCACGATCTGAGGAATTGAGGAAGCATTATCTGTGATATTGAGGGAGCATTTTCTGATGTATTGTGGGAGCACTTTCTGATGTATTGAGGGAGCAGTATCTGAGGTACTGAGGGAGCATTATCTGAGGTATAGTGGGAGAACGTTATGGAATATTGAGTAAGCACTATCTGAGGTATTGAGGGAGCACTATGAGGTACTGAGGGAGCACTTTCTGATGTATTGTGGAAGCTCTATCTGATGTACTGAGGGAGATCTATATGAGGTATTGAGGGAGAACTATCTGAGGAATTGAGGGAGCACTCTTTGAGGTATTGAGGGGGAACCATCTGAGGTACTGAGGGAGCACTGTCTGGTGTATTGAGGGAGCACTTTCTGAGGTACTGAGGGAGCACATTATGAGATGCTGAGGGAGCACTGTCTGAGGTACTAAGGGAGGACTTTGTGAGGTACTGAGGGAGAAGTTTTGAGGTATTGAGGGTGAACTACCTGAGGTACTGAGGGAGAGACATCTGAGGTATTGAGGGACCACTTTCTGAGTTACCGAGGGAACACTTTCTGAGGCATTGAGAGAAAACTTTCTGAGGTAATGAGGGACCACTTTCTGAGGTACTGAGGGAGATCCATCTGAGGCATTCAGGGAGCACTTTGTGAGGAACTCAGGGAGCACTTTCTCAGGTATTGAGAGAGCGCTTTCTGAGGTACTGAGGGAGCACTGTCTGAGGTATAGAGGGAGCACTTTGTGAGGTAGTGAGGAAGCATTTTCTGAGGTACTGAGAGAGCGCCATCTGAGGTATAGAGGGAGCACTTTCTGAGGAACTGAGGCAGCATTTTTGAGGTATTGACGGAGCACTATCTGAGGTTTTGTGGGAGCTCTTTCTGATGTACTGAGAAAGCACGATCTGAGGAATTCAGGGCGCATTATCTGAGGCATAGTGGGAGAACTTTCTGAAATATTGAGGGAGCAATTTCTGAGGTACTGAGTGAGGACTATCTGAGGTATTGAGGAATCACTCTCTGAGGTATTGAGGGAGAACTATCTGAGGAATTGAGGTAGCATTATCTGATGTATAGTGGGAGAACTATTTGAAATACTGAGGGAGCACTTTCTGAGGTATTGAGGGAGAAATATCTGAGGTATTGAGGAATCAGTTTCTGAGGTATTAAGGGAGCACTTTCTGATGTACTGAGGCAGCACTCTGAGGTACTCAGGAAGCAATTTATGAGGTGCTGAGGAAGCACTTTCTGAGGTATTGTGGTGGCACTTTCTGAGGTATTCAAGGAGCACTTTCTGAGGTACTGAGGGAGCACTTTCTGAAGTATTGTGGGAGTACTATCTGAGGAATTCAGGGAGCATTATCTGAGATATTGAGCGAGCATTTTCTGAGGTATTGAGGGATCACTTTCTGAGGTATTGAGGTGGCACTATCTGATGTGTTAAGATAGCACTTTTTGAGGTACTGAGGGGTCACTTTCTGATGTACTGAGGGATCAATTTCAGATGTACTGAGGAATTGAGGTAGCACTTTCTGAGGAACTAAGGGAGCATTCTTGAGGTATTGAGGCAGCATTTTCTGAGGTATTGAGGGAGAACTATCGGATGTATTGTGGGAGCTCTTTCTGCTGTACTGAGGGAGCATGATCTGAGGAATTGAGGGAGCATTATCTGAGGTATAGTGGGAGAACTATCGCAAATATTGAGGGAGCACTTTTTGAGGTACTGAGGGAACACTTTCTGAGGTATTGAGGGAGCACTGTCTGAGGTACTGAGGGAGAACTATCTGAGGTACTAAGGGATCACACTGTGAGGTACTGGGGGAGAAATATTTGAGGTGTTGAGGGAGAATTACGTGAGGTACTGAGGGTGTGCCATCTGAGGTATTGAGGGAGTACTGTCTGAGGTGCTGAGAGAGCACTTTCTGAGGTACTGAGGGAGCACCTTATGAGGTATTGAGGTCGCACTGTCTGAGGTATTAAGATAGCACTTTTTGAGGTACTGAGGGGTCACTTTCCGATGTACAGAGGAATTGAGGAAGCACTTTCTGAGGTATTGGAGAGCATTATCTGAGGTATAGAGGGAGCACTTTCTGAGGAACTAATGAAGCATTCTTGAGGTATTGAGGGAGCAGTATCTGAGGTATTGAGGCAGTATTTTCTGAGCTATTGAGGGAGAACTATCTGAGGTACTGAGGGAGCACTTTCTGATGTATTGTGGGAGCTCTTTCTGATGTACTGAGGGAGCAGTATCTGAGGTACTTAGGTAGCATTATCTGAGGTATAGTGGAAGAATGTTATGAAATATTGAGAGAGCACTTTGAGTTACAGAGGAAGCACTATCTGAGGTATTGAGGGAGAACTATCTGAGGTATTGAGGGAGCACTTTCCGATGTATTGTGGGAGTTCTTTCTGATCCACTGAGGGAGCTCTTTCTGATCTACTGAGGGAGCACATTCTGAGGTACGGAGGGAGCACTTTGTGAGGTACTGAGTGAACACTGTCTGAGGTATTGATGGGGCAATTTCTGAGGTAGTGAGGAAGCACTTTCTGAGGTAGTGAGAGAGTGCTTTCTGAGGTTATTAGGGGAGCACTGTCTGAGGTTATTGAGGGAGCACTATCTGAGGTATAGAGGTAGCACTTTCTGAGGAACTAAGGGAGCATTCTTGAGGTATTGAGGGAGCAGTATCTGCGGTATACAGGGAGCACTTTCTGAAGTACTGAGGGAGCACTATCTGAAGTACTGAGGGAGCACTATCTGAAGTACTGAGGGAGAACTATTTGAGGTATTGAGGGACCACTTTCTCAGGTATACAGGGAGCAGTTTCTCAGGTATTCAGAGAGCACTTTCTGAGGTACTGAGGGAGCACTTTGTGAGGTACTGAGGGAGCTTTGTCTGAGGTATTGATGGGGCAATTTCTGAGGTAGTGAGGAAGCACTTTCTGAGGTAGTGAGAGAGTGCTTTCTGAGGTTATTAGGGGAGCACTGTCTGAGGTTATTGAGGGAGCACTATCTGAGGTATAGAGGTAGCACTTTCTGAGGAACTGAGGTACTCTATTGTGGGTGCTCTTTCTGATGTACTGAGGGAGCACTATCTGCGGAATTGAGGGAGCATCATCTGAGGAACTGAGGCAGCATTCTTGAGGTATTGAGGGAGCAGTACCTGATGTACTGAGGGAGCACTATCTGAGGAAATGAGGCAGCATTTTTGAGTATTGAGGGATCACTATCTGAGGAATTGAGGGAACATTTTCTGAGGTATTGAGGGATCACTATCTGAGGTATTGACGGAGCAATATCTGAGGTATTGAGGGGATACTTTGAGGTACTGA
The DNA here is from genome assembly GCF_020745735.1 of Hemiscyllium ocellatum. Lineage (NCBI taxonomy): Eukaryota > Metazoa > Chordata > Chondrichthyes > Orectolobiformes > Hemiscylliidae > Hemiscyllium > Hemiscyllium ocellatum. The sequence continues at coordinate 44,876 of NW_026868232.1, forward strand.
GGGAGCACTTTCTGACGTATTGAGGGAGCACTATCTGAGGTATTGAGGGAGCACTTTCTGATGTATTGTGGGAGCTCTTTCTGATGTACTGAGAAAGCACGATCTGAGGAATTCAGGGCGCATTATCTGAGGCATAGTGGGAGAACTGAGGAAGAACTTTCTGAGGTATTGAGGGAGCACTTTCAGACGGACTGTGGGAGCACTATCTGAGGTACTGTGGGAGCACTATCTGAGGTACTGAGGGAGCACTTTGTGAGGTACTGAGGGAGCAGTGTCTGAGGTATTGAGGGGCACTTTCTGAGGTAATGAGGGAGAAGTGTTTGAGGTATCAAGGTAGAACTATCTGAGGTATTGAGGGAGTACGGTCTGTGGTACTGAGGGAACACTTTCTGAGGTACTGAGGGATCACTTTCTGAGGTACTGAGGGATCACTTTCTGAGGTGCTGAGGGAACACTTTCTGAGGTATTGAGGGATCAATTTCTGAGGTACTGAAGGATCACTTTCTGAGGTATTGAGGGTAGCACTTCCTGATGTATTGTGGGTGCTCTTTCTGATGTACTGAAGGAGCACTATCTGCGGAATTGAGGGAGCATCATCTGAGGTTTAGTGGGAGAACTATCTGAAATATTGAGGGAGCAATTTCTGAGGCATTGAGGGATCACTTTCTGATGTACTGAGGGATCACTTTCTGAGGTATTGAGGGAGCTCTTTCTGAGGTATTAAGGGAGTTCTATCTGAGGAATTGAGGGAGCACTTTCTGAGGAACTGAGGCAGCATTTTCTGAGGTATTGAGAGAGCATCTTCTGAGGTATTCAGGGAGCACGTTCTGAGGTATTAAGGGAGCACTATCTGAGGAATGGAGGGAGCATTATCTGAGGAATGGAGGGAGGAATTTCTGTGGTATTGAGGGAGCACTTTCTGAGGTATTGAGTGAGAACTATCTGAGGTATTGAGGGAGCACTATCTGATGTATTGTGGGAGCTCTTTCTGATGTACTGAGGGAGCACTATCTGAGGAATTGTGGGAGCATCATCTGAGGTTTAGTGGGAGAACTATCTGAAATATTGAGTGAGCACTTTCTGAGGTATTGAGGGTGAACTATCTGAGATATTGAGGGTGCATTTCCTGAGGTACTGAGGGAGCACTTTCTGAGGTGCTGACGGAGCACTGTCTGAGGTACTGAGGCAGAACTATCTAAGGTACAGAGGGAGGGAGAACTATCTGAGGAATTGAGGGAGCACTTTCTGAGGTGCTGATGGGGCAATTTCTCATGTATTGAGGGAGTACGATCTGTGGTACTGAGGGAGCACATTCTGAGATATTGAGGGTGAACTCTGAGTTATTGTGGGAACACTTTCTGACGTACTGAGGGATCACTTTCTGATGTACTGAGGGATCACTTTCTTAGGTATTGAGGGAACACTTTCTGAGGAACTGAGGCAGCATTTTCTGAGGTATTGAGAGAGCATCTTCTGAGGTATTCAGGGAGCACGTTCTGAGGTATTGAGGGAGCACTTTCAGACGTACTGATGGAGCACTATCTGAGGTATTGAGGGAGCACTATCTGAGGTACTGTGGGAGTACTGTCTGATGTACTGAGGGAACACTTTCTGAGGTCCTGAGGGATCACTTTCTGAGGTCCTGAGGGATCACTTTCTGAGGTCCTGAGGGATCACTTTCTGAGGTACTGAGGGATCACTTTCTGAGGTATTGAGGGAGCTCTTTCTGAGGTATTGAGGGAGCATTATCTGAGGTATTGAGGGAGCAATTTCTGAGGTATTGAGGGAGCACTTTCTGAGGTATTGAGTGAGAAATATCTGAGGTATATAGGGTAGCACTTCATGATGTATTGTGGGAGCTCCTTCTGATGTACTGAGGGAGCACTACCTGAGGTATTGAGGGAGCACATTCTGAGGTATTGAGGGAGAACTATCTGAGATATTGAGGGAGCAATTTCTGAGGTATTGCGGGATCACTTTCTGAAGGATTGAGGGAGCACTTTCTGATGTACTGAGGGAGCACTTTCTGAGGTGCTGACGGAGCACTGTCTGAGGTACTGAGGCAGAACTATCTGAGGTACTGAGGCAGAACTATCTGAGGTACTGAGGCAGAACTATCTGAGGTACTGAGGGAGAACTATCTGAGGAATTGAGGGAGCACTTTCTGAGGTGCTGATGGGGCAATTTCTGAGGTACTGAGGGAGCACTTTCTGAGGTATTGTGGGAGCACTTTCTGAGGTACTGAGGGAGAACTATCTGAGGTATTGAGGGAGAACTATCTGACGTACTGAGGGAGAAACATCTGAAGTACTGAGGGAGCACTTTGAGGAATTGAGGGAGCAATTTCTCAGGTATTCAGGGAACATTTTCTGAGGTATTGTGGGAGCACATTCTGAGGTACGGAGGGAGCACTTTGTGAGGTTCTGAGTGAGCACTGTCTGAGGTATTGATGGGGCAATTTCTGAGGTATTGAGGGAGCACTTTCTGAGGAACTGAGGGAGCATTTCTGAGGTATTGAGGGAGCACGATCTGAGGTATTGAGGGAGCGCGATCTGAGGTATTGAGGGAGCACTTTCTGATGTACTGTGGTAGCACTTTCTGAGGTATTGAGTGAGCACTTTGAGGTGCTGAGGGAGGTTTATCTGAGGTACTGACAAAGATCTATCTGAGGAATTGAGGGAGCACTTTCTGAGGTACTGAGGGAGGACTTTCTCAGGTATTCAGGGAGTATTATCTGAGGTACTGTGGGAGCTCTTTCTGATGTGCTGCGGGAGCAGATTCTGAGATACGGAGAGGGCACTTTGTGAGGTACTGAGTGAGCACTGTCTGAGGTATTGATGGAGCACTTTCTGTGGTAGTGAGGAAGCACCTTTTTGAGGTAGTGAGTAAGCGCTTTCTGAGGTAATTGGGGAAGCACTTTCTGAGTTATTGAGGGATCACTTTCTGAGGTATTGAGTGAGCACTATCTGAGGTACTGAGGGAGCACTATCTGAGGTATTGTAGGAGGTTTTTCTGATGTACTGAGGGAGCATTATCTGAGCTATAGTGGGAGAATATTCTGAAATATTGAGGGAGCAAATTCTGAGTTATTGAGGGAGCACTATCTGAGGTACTGAGGAAGCACTTTTTGAGGTAGTGAGAGAGCGCTTTCTATGGTAATTGGGGAAGCACTTTCTGAGTTATTGAGGGATCACTTTCTGAGGCATTGAGAGTGAACTATCTGAGATATTGTGGGAGCAATTTCTGAGGTACTGAGGGAGCACTTTAGAGGTATTGAGGGAGCATTATCTGAGGTATTGAGGGAGCACTATCTGAGGTATTGAGGGAGCACTCTCTGAGTTACTGAGGGAACACTATCTGAGATACTGAGGGATCACTATCTGAGGAATTGAGGGATCGCTATCTGAGGTATTGAGGGAGCATTTTCTGAAGTATTGAGGGAGAACTATCTGAGGTACTGAGGGAGCACTATCTGAGGAATTGAGGAAGCATTATCTGTGATATTGAGGGAGCATTTTCTGATGTATTGTGGGAGCACTTTCTGATGTATTGAGGGAGCAGTATCTGAGGTACTGAGGGAGCATTATCTGAGGTATAGTGGGAGAACGTTATGGAATATTGAGTAAGCACTATCTGAGGTATTGAGGGAGCACTATGAGGTACTGAGGGAGCACTTTCTGATGTATTGTGGTAGCTCTTTCTGATGTACTGAGGGAGATCTATATGAGGTATTGAGGGAGAACTATCTGAGATATTGAGTGAGCACTTTGAGGTATTGAGGGGGAACTATCTGATGTATTGTGGGAAGTCTTTCTGATGCACTGAGGGAGCACTTTCTGATGAATTGAGGGAGCACTGTCTGAGGTCCTGAGGGAGAACTATCTGAGGAATTGAGGGAGCACTCTTTGAGGTATTGAGGGGGAACCATCTGAGGTACTGAGGGAGCACTGTCTGGTGTATTGAGGGAGCACTTTCTGAGGTACTGAGGGAGCACATTATGAGATGCTGAGGGAGCACTGTCTGAGGTACTAAGGGAGGACTTTGTGAGGTACTGAGGGAGAAGTTTTGAGGTATTGAGGGTGAACTACCTGAGGTACTGAGGGAGAGACATCTGAGGTATTGAGGGACCACTTTCTGAGTTACCGAGGGAACACTTTCTGAGGCATTGAGAGAAAACTTTCTGAGGTAATGAGGGACCACTTTCTGAGGTACTGAGGGAGATCCATCTGAGGCATTCAGGGAGCACTTTGTGAGGAACTCAGGGAGCACTTTCTCAGGTATTGAGAGAGCGCTTTCTGAGGTACTGAGGGAGCACTGTCTGAGGTATAGAGGGAGCACTTTGTGAGGTAGTGAGGAAGCATTTTCTGAGGTACTGAGAGAGCGCCATCTGAGGTATAGAGGGAGCACTTTCTGAGGAACTGAGGCAGCATTTTGAGGTATTGACGGAGCACTATCTGAGGTTTTGTGGGAGCTCTTTCTGATGTACTGAGAAAGCACGATCTGAGGAATTCAGGGCGCATTATCTGAGGCATAGTGGGAGAACTTTCTGAAATATTGAGGGAGCAATTTCTGAGGTACTGAGTGAGCACTATCTGAGGTATTGAGGAATCACTCTCTGAGGTATTGAGGGAGAACTATCTGAGGAATTGAGGTAGCATTATCTGATGTATAGTGGGAGAACTATTTGAAATACTGAGGGAGCACTTTCTGAGGTATTGAGGGAGAAATATCTGAGGTATTGAGGAATCAGTTTCTGAGGTATTAAGGGAGCACTTTCTGATGTACTGAGGCAGCACTCTGAGGTACTCAGGAAGCAATTTATGAGGTGCTGAGGAAGCACTTTCTGAGGTATTGTGGTGGCACTTTCTGAGGTATTCAAGGAGCACTTTCTGAGGTACTGAGGGAGCACTTTCTGAAGTATTGTGGGAGTACTATCTGAGGAATTCAGGGAGCATTATCTGAGATATTGAGCGAGCATTTTCTGAGGTATTGAGGGATCACTTTCTGAGGTATTGAGGTGGCACTATCTGATGTGTTAAGATAGCACTTTTTGAGGTACTGAGGGTCACTTTCTGATGTACTGAGGGATCAATTTCAGATGTACTGAGGAATTGAGGTAGCACTTTCTGAGGAACTAAGGGAGCATTCTTGAGGTATTGAGGCAGCATTTTCTGAGGTATTGAGGGAGAACTATCTGATGTATTGTGGGAGCTCTTTCTGCTGTACTGAGGGAGCATGATCTGAGGAATTGAGGGAGCATTATCTGAGGTATAGTGGGAGAACTATCGCAAATATTGAGGGAGCACTTTTTGAGGTACTGAGGGAACACTTTCTGAGGTATTGAGGGAGCACTGTCTGAGGTACTGAGGGAGAACTATCTGAGGTACTAAGGGATCACACTGTGAGGTAATGGGGGAGAAATATTTGAGGTGTTGAGGGAGAATTACGTGAGGTACTGAGGGTGTGCCATCTGAGGTATTGAGGGAGTACTGTCTGAGGTGCTGAGAGAGCACTTTCTGAGGTACTGAGGGAGCACCTTATGAGGTATTGAGGTCGCACTGTCTGAGGTATTAAGATAGCACTTTTTGAGGTACTGAGGGGTCACTTTCCGATGTACAGAGGAATTGAGGAAGCACTTTCTGAGGTATTGAGAGCATTATCTGAGGTATAGAGGGAGCACTTTCTGAGGAACTAATGAAGCATTCTTGAGGTATTGAGGGAGCAGTATCTGAGGTATTGAGGCAGTATTTTCTGAGCTATTGAGGGAGAACTATCTGAGGTACTGAGGGAGCACTTTCTGATGTATTGTGGGAGCTCTTTCTGATGTACTGAGGGAGCAGTATCTGAGGTACTTAGGTAGCATTATCTGAGGTATAGTGGAAGAATGTTATGAAATATTGAGAGAGCACTTTGAGTTACAGAGGAAGCACTATCTGAGGTATTGAGGGAGAACTATCTGAGGTATTGAGGGAGCACTTTCCGATGTATTGTGGGAGTTCTTTCTGATCCACTGAGGGAGCTCTTTCTGATCTACTGAGGGAGCACATTCTGAGGTACGGAGGGAGCACTTTGTGAGGTACTGAGTGAACACTGTCTGAGGTATTGATGGGGCAATTTCTGAGGTAGTGAGGAAGCACTTTCTGAGGTAGTGAGAGAGTGCTTCTGAGGTTATTAGGGGAGCACTGTCTGAGGTTATTGAGGGAGCACTATCTGAGGTATAGAGGTAGCACTTTCTGAGGAACTAAGGGAGCATTCTTGAGGTATTGAGGGAGCAGTATCTGCGGTATACAGGGAGCACTTTCTGAAGTACTGAGGGAGCACTATCTGAAGTACTGAGGGAGCACTATCTGAAGTACTGAGGGAGAACTATTTGAGGTATTGAGGGACCACTTTCTCAGGTATACAGGGAGCAGTTTCTCAGGTATTCAGAGAGCACTTTCTGAGGTACTGAGGGAGCACTTTGTGAGGTACTGAGGGAGCTTTGTCTGAGGTATTGATGGGGCAATTTCTGAGGTAGTGAGGAAGCACTTTCTGAGGTAGTGAGAGAGTGCTTTCTGAGGTTATTAGGGGAGCACTGTCTGAGGTTATTGAGGGAGCACTATCTGAGGTATAGAGGTAGCACTTTCTGAGGAACTGAGGTACTCTATTGTGGGTGCTCTTTCTGATGTACTGAGGGAGCACTATCTGCGGAATTGAGGGAGCATCATCTGAGGAACTGAGGCAGCATTCTTGAGGTATTGAGGGAGCAGTACCTGATGTACTGAGGGAGCACTATCTGAGGAAATGAGGCAGCATTTTTGAGTATTGAGGGATCACTATCTGAGGAATTGAGGGAACATTTTCTGAGGTATTGAGGGATCACTATCTGAGGTATTGACGGAGCAATATCTGAGGTATTGAGGGGATACTTTGAGGTACTGAGGGAGCACTTTCTGACGTATTGAGGGAGCACTATCTGAGGTATTGAGGAGCACTTTCTGATGTATTGTGGGAGCTCTTTCTGATGTACTGAGAAAGCACGATCTGAGGAATTCAGGGCGCATTATCTGAGGCATAGTGGGAGAACTGAGGAAGAACTTTCTGAGGTATTGAGGGAGCACTTTCAGACGGACTGTGGGAGCACTATCTGAGGTACTGTGGGAGCACTATCTGAGGTACTGAGGGAGCACTTTGTGAGGTACTGAGGGAGCAGTGTCTGAGGTATTGAGGGGCACTTTCTGAGGTAATGAGGGAGAAGTGTTTGAGGTATCAAGGTAGAACTATCTGAGGTATTGAGGGAGTACGGTCTGTGGTACTGAGGGAACACTTTCTGAGGTACTGAGGGATCACTTTCTGAGGTACTGAGGGATCACTTTCTGAGGTGCTGAGGGAACACTTTCTGAGGTATTGAGGGATCAATTTCTGAGGTACTGAAGGATCACTTTCTGAGGTATTGAGGGTAGCACTTCCTGATGTATTGTGGGTGCTCTTTCTGATGTACTGAAGGAGCACTATCTGCGGAATTGAGGGAGCATCATCTGAGGTTTAGTGGGAGAACTATCTGAAATATTGAGGGAGCAATTTCTGAGGCATTGAGGGATCACTTTCTGATGTACTGAGGGATCACTTTCTGAGGTATTGAGGGAGCTCTTTCTGAGGTATTAAGGGAGTTCTATCTGAGGAATTGAGGGAGCACTTTCTGAGGAACTGAGGCAGCATTTTCTGAGGTATTGAGAGAGCATCTTCTGAGGTATTCAGGGAGCACGTTCTGAGGTATTAAGGGAGCACTATCTGAGGAATGGAGGGAGCATTATCTGAGGAATGGAGGGAGGAATTTCTGTGGTATTGAGGGAGCACTTTCTGAGGTATTGAGTGAGAACTATCTGAGGTATTGAGGGAGCACTATCTGATGTATTGTGGGAGCTCTTTCTGATGTACTGAGGGAGCACTATCTGAGGAATTGTGGGAGCATCATCTGAGGTTTAGTGGGAGAACTATCTGAAATATTGAGTGAGCACTTTCTGAGGTATTGAGGGTGAACTATCTGAGATATTGAGGGTGCATTTCCTGAGGTACTGAGGGAGCACTTTCTGAGGTGCTGACGGAGCACTGTCTGAGGTACTGAGGCAGAACTATCTAAGGTACAGAGGGAGGGAGAACTATCTGAGGAATTGAGGGAGCACTTTCTGAGGTGCTGATGGGGCAATTTCTCATGTATTGAGGGAGTACGATCTGTGGTACTGAGGGAGCACATTCTGAGATATTGAGGGTGAACTCTGAGTTATTGTGGGAACACTTTCTGACGTACTGAGGGATCACTTTCTGATGTACTGAGGGATCACTTTCTTAGGTATTGAGGGAACACTTTCTGAGGAACTGAGGCAGCATTTTCTGAGGTATTGAGAGAGCATCTTCTGAGGTATTCAGGGAGCACGTTCTGAGGTATTGAGGGAGCACTTTCAGACGTACTGATGGAGCACTATCTGAGGTATTGAGGGAGCACTATCTGAGGTACTGTGGGAGTACTGTCTGATGTACTGAGGGAACACTTTCTGAGGTCCTGAGGGATCACTTTCTGAGGTCCTGAGGGATCACTTTCTGAGGTACTGAGGGATCACTTTCTGAGGTACTGAGGGATCACTTTCTGAGTATTGAGGGAGCTCTTTCTGAGGTATTGAGGGAGCACTTATCTGAGGTATTGAGGGAGCAATTTCTGAGGTATTGAGGGAGCACTTTCTGAGGTATTGAGTGAGAAATATCTGAGGTATATAGGGTAGCACTTCATGATGTATTGTGGGAGCTCCTTCTGAGGTACTGAGGGAGCACTACCTGAGGTATTGAGGGAGCACATTCTGAGGTATTGAGGGAGAACTATCTGAGATATTGAGGGAGCAATTTCTGAGGTATTGCGGGATCACTTTCTGAGGATTGAGGGAGCACTTTCTGATGTACTGAGGGAGCACTTTCTGAGGTGCTGACGGAGCACTGTCTGAGGTACTGAGGGAGAACTATCTGAGGTACTGAGGCAGAACTATCTGAGGTACTGAGGCAGAACTATCTGAGGTACTGAGGGAGAACTATCTGAGGAATTGAGGAGCACTTTCTGAGGTGCTGATGGGGCAATTTCTGAGGTACTGAGGGAGCACTTTCTGAGGTATTGTGGAGCACTTTCTGAGGTACTGAGGGAGAACTATCTGAGGTATTGAGGGAGAACTATCTGACGTACTGAGGGAGAAACATCTGAAGTACTGAGGGAGCACTTTGAGGAATTGAGGGAGCAATTTCTCAGGTATTCAGGGAACATTTTCTGAGGTATTGTGGAGCACATTCTGAGGTACGGAGGGAGCACTTTGTGAGGTTCTGAGTGAGCACTGTCTGAGGTATTGATGGGGCAATTTCTGAGGTATTGAGGGAGCACTTTCTGAGGAACTGAGGGAGCATTTCTGAGGTATTGAGGGAGCACGATCTGAGGTATTGAGGGAGCGCGATCTGAGGTATTGAGGGAGCACTTTCTGATGTACTGTGGTAGCACTTTCTGAGGTATTGAGTGAGCACTTTGAGGTGCTGAGGGAGGTTTATCTGAGGTACTGACAAAGATCTATCTGAGGAATTGAGGGAGCACTTTCTGAGGTAGAGGGAGGACTTTCTCAGGTATTCAGGGAGTATTATCTGAGGTACTGTGGGAGCTCTTTCTGATGTGCTGCGGGAGCAGATTCTGAGATACGGAGAGGGCACTTTGTGAGGTACTGAGTGAGCACTGTCTGAGGTATTGATGGAGCACTTTCTGTGGTAGTGAGGAAGCACCTTTTTGAGGTAGTGAGTAAGCGCTTTCTGAGGTAATTGGGGAAGCACTTTCTGAGTTATTGAGGGATCACTTTCTGAGGTATTGAGTGAGCACTATCTGAGGTACTGAGGGAGCACTATCTGAGGTATTGTAGGAGGTTTTTCTGATGTACTGAGGGAGCATTATCTGAGCTATAGTGGGAGAACTTCTGAAATATTGAGGGAGCAAATTCTGAGTTATTGAGGGAGCACTATCTGAGGTACTGAGGAAGCACTTTTTGAGGTAGTGAGAGAGCGCTTTCTATGGTAATTGGGGAAGCACTTTCTGAGTTATTGAGGGATCACTTTCTGAGGCATTGAGAGTGAACTATCTGAGATATTGTGGGAGCAATTTCTGAGGTACTGAGGGAGCACTTTAGAGGTATTGAGGGAGCATTATCTGAGGTATTGAGGGAGCACTATCTGAGGTATTGAGGGAGCACTCTCTGAGTTACTGAGGGAACACTATCTGAGATACTGAGGGATCACTATCTGAGGAATTGAGGGATCGCTATCTGAGGTATTGAGGGAGCATTTTCTGAAGTATTGAGGGAGAACTATCTGAGGTACTGAGGGAGCACTATCTGAGGAATTGAGGAAGCATTATCTGTGATATTGAGGGAGCATTTTCTGATGTATTGTGGGAGCACTTTCTGATGTATTGAGGGAGCAGTATCTGAGGTACTGAGGGAGCATTATCTGAGGTATAGTGGGAGAACGTTATGGAATATTGAGTAAGCACTATCTGAGGTATTGAGGGAGCACTATGAGGTACTGAGGGAGCACTTTCTGATGTATTGTGGTAGCTCTTTCTGATGTACTGAGGGAGATCTATATGAGGTATTGAGGGAGAACTATCTGAGATATTGAGTGAGCACTTTGAGGTATTGAGGGGGAACTATCTGATGTATTGTGGGAAGTCTTTCTGATGCACTGAGGGAGCACTTTCTGATGAATTGAGGGAGCACTGTCTGAGGTCCTGAGGGAGAACTATCTGAGGAATTGAGGGAGCACTCTTTGAGGTATTGAGGGGAACCATCTGAGGTACTGAGGGAGCACTGTCTGGTGTATTGAGGGAGCACTTTCTGAGGTACTGAGGGAGCACATTATGAGATGCTGAGGGAGCACTGTCTGAGGTACTAAGGGAGGACTTTGTGAGGTACTGAGGGAGAAGTTTTGAGGTATTGAGGGTGAACTACCTGAGGTACTGAGGGAGAGACATCTGAGGTATTGAGGGACCACTTTCTGAGTTACCGAGGGAACACTTTCTGAGGCATTGAGAGAAAACTTTCTGAGGTAATGAGGGACCACTTTCTGAGGTACTGAGGGAGATCCATCTGAGGCATTCAGGGAGCACTTTGTGAGGAACTCAGGGAGCACTTTCTCAGGTATTGAGAGAGCGCTTTCTGAGGTACTGAGGGAGCACTGTCTGAGGTATAGAGGGAGCACTTTGTGAGGTAGTGAGGAAGCATTTTCTGAGGTACTGAGAGAGCGCCATCTGAGGTATAGAGGGAGCACTTTCTGAGGAACTGAGGCAGCATTTTTGAGGTATTGACGGAGCACTATCTGAGGTTTTGTGGGAGCTCTTTCTGATGTACTGAGAAAGCACGATCTGAGGAATTCAGGGCGCATTATCTGAGGCATAGTGGGAGAACTTTCTGAAATATTGAGGGAGCAATTTCTGAGGTACTGAGTGAGCACTATCTGAGGTATTGAGGAATCACTTTCTGAGGTATTGAGGGAGAACTATCTGAGGAATTGAGGTAGCATTATCTGATGTATAGTGGGAGAACTATTTGAAATACTGAGGGAGCACTTTCTGAGGTATTGAGGGAGAAATATCTGAGGTATTGAGGAATCACTTTCTGAGGTATTGAGGGAGCACTTTCTGATGTACTGAGGCAGCACTCTGAGGTACTCAGGAAGCAATTTATGAGGTGCTGAGGAAGCACTTTCTGAGGTATTGTGGTGGCACTTTCTGAGGTATTCAAGGAGCACTTTCTGAGGTACTGAGGGAGCACTTTCTGAAGTATTGTGGGAGTACTATCTGAGGAATTCAGGGAGCATTATCTGAGATATTGAGCGAGCATTTTCTGAGGTATTGAGGGATCACTTTCTGAGGTATTGAGGTGGCACTATCTGATGTGTTAAGATAGCACTTTTTGAGGTACTGAGGGGTCACTTTCTGATGTACTGAGGGATCAATTTCAGATGTAATGAGGAATTGAGGTAGCACTTTCTGAGGAACTAAGGGAGCATTCTTGAGGTATTGAGGCAGCATTTTCTGAGGTATTGAGGGAGAACTATCTGATGTATTGTGGGAGCTCTTTCTGATGTACTGAGGGTGCAGTATCTGAGGTACTGAGGTAGCATTATCTGAGGCATAGTGGAAGAACATTATGAAATATTGAGGGAGCAATTTCTGAGGTATTGAGGGAGCACTTTCTGAGGTATTGAGGGAGAACTATCTGAGGTATTGAGGGAGCACTTTCCGATGTATTGTGGGAGCTCTTTCTGCTGTACTGAGGGAGCACGATCTGAGGAATTGAGGAAGCATTATCTGAGGTATAGTGGGAGAACTATCGCAAATATTGAGGGAGCACTTTTTGAGGTACTGAGGGATCACTTTCTGAGGTATTGAGGGATCACTTTCTGAGGTATTGAGGGAGCACTTTCTGAGGTACTGAGGGAGAACTATCTGAGGTACTAAGGGATCACACTGTGAGGTACTGGGGGAGAAATATTTGAGGTGTTGAGGGAGAATTACGTGAGGTACTGAGGGCGTGCCATCTGAGGTATTGAGGGAGTACTGTCTGAGGTGCAGAGAGAGCACTTTCTGAGGTATTGAGGGAGTACTGTCTGAGGTATTAAGATAGCACTTTTTGAGGTACTGAGGGGTCACTTTCCGATGTACTGAGGAATTGAGGAAGCACTTTCTGAGGTATTGAGAGAGCATTATCTGAGGTATAGAGGGAGCACTTTCTGAGGAACTAATGGAGCATTCTTGAGGTATTGAGGGAGCATTATCTGAGGTATTGAGGCAGTATTTTCTGAGCTATTGAGGGAGAACTATCTGAGGTACTGAGGGAGCACTTTCTGATGTATTGTGGGAGCTCTTTCTGATGTACTGAGGGAGCAGTATCTGAGGTACTTAGGTAGCATTATCTGAGGTATAGTGGAAGAATGTTATGAAATATTGAGAGAGCACTTTGAGGTACAGAGGAAGCACTATCTGAGATATTGAGGGAGAACTATCTGAGATATTGAGGGGGAACTATCTGAGGTATTGAGTGAGAACTATCTGAGGTATTGAGGGAGCACTTTCCGATGTATTGTGGGAGTTCATTCTGAACCACTGAGAGAGCACTTTCTGATCTACTGAGGGAGCACATTCTGAGGTACTGGGGGAGCACATTATGATGTGCTGAGGGAACACTGTCTGAGGTACTGAGGGAGAACTATCTGAGGAATTGAGGAGCACTCTTTGAGATATTGAGGGGGAACCATCTGAGGTACTGAGCGAGAACTATCTGAGGTACTAAGGGAGGACTTTGGGAGATACTGAGGGAGAACTATTTGAGGTATTGAGGGAGAACTATCTGAGGTACTGAGGGAGATCCATCTGAGGCATTGAGGGAGCACTTTGTGAGGAACTGAGGGAGCACTTGCTTCGGTATTCAGGGAGCATTATCTGAGGAACTGTGGGAGCTCTTTCTGATGTACTGAGGGAGCACATTCTGAGGTATGGAGGGAGCACTTTGTGAGGTAGTGAGACAGCGCTTTCTGAGGTTATTAGGGGAGCACTGTCTGAGGTTATTGAGGGAGCACTATCTGAGGTATAGAGGTAGCACTTTCTGAGGAACTAAGGGAGCATTCTTGAGGTATTGAGGGAGCAGTATCTGCGGTATACAGGGAGCACTTTCTGAAGTACTGAGGGAGCACTTTCTGAAGTACTGAGGGAGCACTGTCTGAAGTACTGAGGGAGCACTGTCTGAAGTACTGAGGGAGCACCGTCTGAAGTACTGAGGGAGCACCGTCTGAAGTACTGAGGGAGCACTGTCTGAAGTACTGAGGGAGCACTGTCTGAAGTACTGAGGGAGTACCGTCTGAAGTAGTGAGGGAGCACCGTCTGAAGTACTGAGGGAGCACCATCTGAAGTACTGAGGGAGCACTGTCTGAAGTACTGAGGGAGGACTTTGTGAGGTATTGAGGGACCACTTTCTGAGGTACTGAGTGAACACTGTCTGAGGTATTGATGCGGCAATTTCTGAGGTAGTGAGGAAGCACTTTCTGAGGTACTGAGAGAGCATTATCTGAGGTATAGAGGGAGCACTTTCTGAGGAACTAATGGAGCATTCTTGAGGTATTGAGGCAGCAGTATCTGAGGTATTGAGGAAGTATTTTCTGAGCTATTGAGGGAGAACTATCTGAGGTACTGAGGGAGTACTTTCTGATGTATTGTGGGAGCTCTTTCTGATGTACTGAGGGAGCAGTATCTGAGGTACTTAGGTAGCATTATCTGAGGTATAGTGGAAGAATGTTATGAAATATTGAGAGAGCACTTTGAGTTACAGAGGAAGCACTATCTGAGGTATTGAGGGAGAACTATCTGAGGTATTGAGGGAGCACTTTCCGATGTATTGTGGGAGTTCTTTCTGATCCACTGAGGGAGCTCTTTCTGATCTACTGAGGGAGCACATTCTGAGGTACGGAGGGAGCACTTTGTGAGGTACTGAGTGAACACTGTCTGAGGTATTGATGGGGCAATTTCTGAGGTAGTGAGGAAGCACTTTCTGAGGTAGTGAGAGAGTGCTTTCTGAGGTTATTAGGGGAGCACTGTCTGAGGTTATTGAGGGAGCACTATCTGAGGTATAGAGGTAGCACTTTCTGAGGAACTAAGGGAGCATTCTTGAGTATTGAGGGAGCAGTATCTGCGGTATACGGGAGCACTTTCTGAAGTACTGAGGGAGCACTATCTGAAGTACTGAGGGAGCACTATCTGAAGTACTGAGGGAGCACTGTCTGAAGTACTGAGGGAGCACTGTCTGAAGTACTGAGGGAGCACTTTCTGAGATATTGAGGGAGCATTTTCTGAGGTACTGTGGGAGCTCTTTCTGATGTACTGAGGGAGCACTGTCTGAGGTATTGATGGGGCAATTTCTGAGGTAGTGAGGAAGCACTTTCTGAGGTAGTGAGGAAGCACTTTCTGAGGTAGTGAGAGAGTGCTTTCTGAGGTTATTGAGGGAGCACTGTCTGAGGTATTGAGGGAGCAATTTCTGAGGAACTGAGGCAGCATTCTTGAGGTACTGAGGGAGCACTCTCTGGGGTACTGAGGGAGCACTTTCTGGGGTACTGAGGGAGTACTTTCTGAGGTACTGCGGGAGCACTATCTGAGGTACTGAGGGAGCACTTTCTGGGGTACTGAGGGAGCACTATCTGAGGTACTGCGGGAGCACTATCTGAGGTACTGAGGGAGCACTTTCTGAGGTACTGCGGGAGCACTATCTGAGGTACTGAGGGAGCACTTTCTGGGGTACTGAGGGAGCACTATCTGAGGTACTGCGGGAGCACTTTCTGAGGTACTGCGGGAGCACTTTCTGAGGTATTGAGGGAGCACTTTGAGGAATTGAGGGAGCATTATCTGAGGTATTGAGGAGCATTATCTGAGGTATTGTGGGAGCATTTTCTGAGGTATTGAGGGAGCACCTTCTGAGGTATTGAGGGAGCACTTTCTCAGGTATTCAGGGAGCATTTTCTGAGGTACTGTGGGAGCTCTTTCTGAGGTACTGTGGGAGCTCTTTCTGAGGTATGGAGGGAGCAATTTATGAAGTACTGAGTGAGCACTGTCTGAGGTTATTGAGGGAGGACTGTCTGAGGTATAGAGCGAGCACTTTCTGAGGAACTGAGGCAGCATTATTGAGGTATAGATGGAGCACTATCTGATGTACTGATGGAGCACTTTTTGAGGTATTGAGGGAGCACTACCTGATGTATTGAGGGAACACTTTCTGAGGTACTGAGCGAACGCTTTCTGAGGTACTGAGGGAGCACTGTCTGATGTATTGAGGGGCACTTTCTAAGGTATTGAAGGAGCACTTTCTGAGGTACTGAGCGAGAACTATCTGAGGTACTAAGGGAGGACTTTGGGAGATACTGAGGGAGAACTATTTGAGGTATTGAGGGAGATCTACCCGAAGTACTGAGGGAGAGCCATCTGAGGTGCTGAGAGAGCACTTTCTGAGGTACTGAGGGAGCAATTTCAGACGTACTGAGGAATTGAGGTAGCAGTTTCAGAGGTATTGAGGGACCATTTTCTGACGTATTGAGAGAGCACCTTCTGAGGTATTGAGGGAGCACCTTCTGAGGTATTGAGGGAGCACCTTCTGAGGTGTTGAGGGAGCACTAGCTGAGGTATTGAGGGACCACTTTCTGAGGTACTGAGGAAGAACTATCTGAGGTATTGAGGGAGCACTTTGAGGTACTGAGGCAGACTATCTGAGGTACTGAGGGAGATCCATCTGAGGTATTGAGGGAGCACTTTCTGAGGTATTGAGGGAGCACTTTCTGAGGCATTGAGGTAGCACTTACTGAAGTACTGAGGTAGCACTTTCTGAAGTACTGAGGGAGCACTTTCTGAGGTATAGAGGGACCACTTTCTGAGGAAATGAGGCAGCATTTTTGAGGTATTGAGGGAACACTATCTGAGGTACTGAGGAAGCACTTTCTGAGGGTATTGAATCACTTTCTGAGGTATTGAGGGAGAACTATGTGCTGTATTGTGGGAGCTCTTTCTGATGTACTGACGGAGCACTATCTGAGGAATTGAGGAGCATTATCTGAGGTATAGAGGGAGAACTATCAGAAATATTGAGAGAGCACTTTCTGAGGTACTGAGGTGGCAATTTCTGAGTTATTGAGGGAGCACTGTCTGAGGTATAGAGGGAACATTTTCTGAGGTATTGAGGGAGCACTTTCTGAGGTATTGAGGGAGCACTGTCTGAGGTACTGAGGGAGAACTTTCTGAGGTATTGAGGGAGAACTATCTGAGGTATTGAGGGATCATTTTTTGACGTATTGAGGGCGCACTTTCTGAGGTACTGAGGGAGCACTTTCTGAGTTACTGAGTGAGCATTTTCTGAGGTATTGAGGGAGCACATTCTGAGGTACTGAGTGAGAACTATCTGAGGAATTGAGGGAACACTTTCTGAGGTACTGAGGGAGATCTATTTGAGGTATTGAGGAAGCATTTTCTGAAGTATTGAGGAAGCATTTTCTGAGGTATTGAGGGAGCACTTCCTGATTTAATGTGGGAGAACTTTCTGAGGTAGTGAGGGAGCACTTTCTGAGGTAGTGAGGGAGCATTTTATGAGGTAGTGAGGGAGCATTTTATGAGGTAGTGAGGGAGCACTTTCTGAGGTACTGAGGGAGCATTTTATGAGGTAGTGAGGGAGCACTTTCTGAGGTACTGAGGGAGAACTATGTGATGTATTGTGGGAGCTCTTTCTGATATACTGAAGGAGCACTTTCTGAGGTACTGAGGGAGAAATTTCTGCGGTATTGAAGGAGCACTTTCTGATGTACTGAGGACGCACTATTACTGAGGTATTGAGGGAGCACTATCTGAGGTATTGAGGGGGAACTTTCTGAGGTACTGAGGGAGAACTTCCTGAGGTATTGCGTGAACATTTTCTGAGGTACAGAGGGAGCACTTTCTGAGGTACTTAGGATGCACTATCTGAGGTATTGAGGGAGCACTATCTGAGGAATTGAGAGAGCATTATCTGAGGTATTGAGGGAGCTCTTTCCAAGGTATTGAGGTATAGAGGGAGAATTATCTGAAATAGTGAGGGAGCACTTTCTGAGGCATTGTGGGAGCACTTTGAGGTACTGAGGGAGCACTATATGAGGTATTGAGGGAGCACTTTAAGTGGTATTGAAGGAGAACTATCTGACGTATAGTGGGAGAATCATCAGAGATATTGTGGGAGCAATTTCTGAGTATTGTGGAGCACTATCTGAGGTACTGAGTGATCACTTTCTGAGGTACTGAGTGATCACTTTCTGAGGTACTGAGGGAGCACTATCTGAGGTACTGAGGGAGCAGTATCTGAGGTATTGAGGGAGCACTGTCTGAGGTATTGAGGGAGCACTATCTGAGGTATTGAGGGAGAACTATCTGAGGTATTGCGTGAACATTTTCTGAGGTACAGAGGGAGCACTTTCTGAGGTACTTAGGATGCACTATCTGAGGTACTGAGGGAGCACTTTATGAGGTGCTGAGGGATCACTGTCTGACGTATTGTGGGAGCGCTTTCTGAAGTACTGGGGAGCGCGTTCTGAGGTATTGAGGGAGCACTTTCTCTGGTACTAAGGGAGCACTACCTGAGGTATTGAGGGAGCACTATCTGACTAACTGAGGGAGCATTATCTGAGGTATTGAGGGAGAACTATCTGAGGTATTGAGGGAGAATTATCTGAGGTTTTGAGGGTGAAATATCTGATGTACTGAGGGAGCAATTTCTGAGGTACTCTGGAAGGTCTTTCAGATGACTGAGGGGGAACTTTCTGAGGAATTGAGGGAGCACTTAATGAGGTGCTGAGGGAGAACTATCTGAGGTACTGTCGGAGCACTTTCTGATGTACTGAGGGAGCAATTTCTGAGATACTGAGGGAGCACTTTCTGAGGTACTGAGGGAGAACTATCTGACATATTGAGGGAGAACCATCTGGGAAATTGAGGGAGCACTTTCTGAGGAACTTAGGGAACACTTTCTGATGTTTTGTGGGAGCATTTCTGAGGTACTGAGGGAGCACTTTCTCTCAATCTCTGTCTCTCGCCCCCTTTCTCTCAATCACTCTTTCACTCTCGCCT
>NW_026868233.1:0-63535 GCF_020745735.1 Hemiscyllium ocellatum
TCCTTTCCCCCGCCCCACACTCTACTTTCCCTCCCCCTGCTGTCTGTCTCCCCTCCCCATGTTCTCTTTATCCCATCATCCCTGTGTTCCCTCTCTCACCCAAGTTTCCTTCCCCCGTGATCTGTTTCTGCAATCCCCGCAGCCTCGTAATGCCCTGCTTCCCCGAAAATGTTTACTCCCTCCCTCAGATTTATGCCCCCTCCTTCCCTCCCTCTCTAACTAAAGCATATAAGGAGGGGGGGAGAGAGCTGTGCTGTTGGACAATGTGTTGGCAGCAGTGTGAGCAGTAAGGCTTTGTTTCGGGAGGTTTCAGAGAGCAGCGGCTCAGTAAAAAATCCAGGGAAGCTCGGGTAACGTCCTTTTAACATTCCGTTTCAGTCTGACAGCAGCTGAGATGGCAGTTAGGGCAGGAATCCCCTGTGGCCATTCCCCTCACAAACAAGTATCCGTTTGGGAACCTGTTGGGGGCGGGTGGGGTAGGTGTGTTACCGTTCAGGGGAAAGCAGCAGTATCCTGGTCGGTGGCAATCCCACTGGCTCTGGGGCAGAGCGGGAAACGGGAAAGGGAAACAGGACCTTAGTGATAGCACACTCGATAGTTAGGGGGACAGAGACAGGGGATTCTGTGGGTGCTGATGGGAATCCAGGATGGTGTGTTGTCTCCCAGGCACCAGGGTCCAGGATGTCTCAGAGCGGCTGCAGAATGTTCTCAAGGGGTAAGGTGTGCAGCCAGAAGTTATTGTTCACGTTGGCACAAATAACAGAAGTAGAAGTAGGGATGAGGTCCTGCAGAATGATTATAGAGCGCAAGGAAGAGCGTCAAAAACCAAGAGCTCATTGGTGATAATCTCCTGATTACTTCCAATGCCACGTGCTAGTGAGGGGAAGGACAGGAGGATACGGCAGATGGATGTGTAGCTAAAGAATTGGTGCAAGGGGCAGGGATTCCGAGTTGGAGATCATTAGGATCTTTTCTGGGGCAGGGGTGACCTGTCTAAGAGGGACGGGTTACACCTGAACTGGAAGGGGACCAATATCTTGACAGCCAGGTTTGCTCATGTTCCAAGGGAGGGTATAAACTAGATTGGCAGGGGGGTGGGATCCTCAACAGCAGGGAGGCAAATGTGAGGCTCAAGGAGATACAGGAATCAGAAAGAGGGATTTGAAGAGACAGGTCAGACTGGAACATGACAGGGAGCGAGGAATACCTATTGGATTAAATTGCATCTACTTCCATGCAAGAGGGCTGACCGGGAAGGCTGATGAACTCAGGGAGTGGATAGGTACGTGAGGCTGGTAGATTGTACCCATTACAGAAACATGGCTAAGGGAGGGGCAGGACTGGCAGATTAATGTACCAGGGTACAGGAGCTTCAGGTGGGACAGAGGGGGTCGGAGGAGGGGAGGGGAGATACATTTTTGATTAATGTGAGTATCACAGCAGTAATCAGAGATGAAATAACTGAAGGGTCATCCAGCGAGGTTATGTTGGTGGTGCTATGAAATCAGAAGGGGATGGTGACGTTATTGGGGTTGCACTGTAGGATCCCAAACAGTCAAAGGGAATTGAAGGAACAAATATGCAGGGAGACTGGGGAGACTTTCAGGAGCAATAGGGGCTGACATAGATTTTAATTTTCCAACATAGACTGGGAATGCCAGAGCATTAAGGGCTGAGATGGGGAGGAATTTGTTCAGTACATTCAGGAAGGTTACCCCAAGCAGTATATCGTGGGTTCTACTCAGGAAGGGACGAACCTCGATCTCCTTTTGGGAAATGGGGCAGGACAGGTCACAGAGGGGACACAGAACATAGAACAGTGGGGGAACACTTTGTGACCAGTGGCCATGGTTCTATTCATTTCACAATAGTTATGCAGAGGGACCAAACTGATCCACAGGTTCAAGTTCTGAATTGGGCGAAGGTGAAGTTTGATGGAATTAGACAAGAGCTTACAGGGGTTGGTTGGAGCAGTTTGTTTGCAGGTTCAGGAAACTCCGGCAAGTGGGAGGCCTTTAAAAAGGGAGATTGCTGGAGTACAAGGTGTGTATGTTCCTGGGAGGGTGAAAGGATTGGGTGGCAGGAATAGGGAATCCTGGATGACAAGAGATATTGAGGCTTTCACCTGGAAACACTGCGAGCGGCGAGAAAAGAAACTGCAGGGGCCGTGGCTGATATTTTTGCATCATCGTTAGCTACGGGTGAGGTCCTTGAAAACTGGAGGGTAGCGAATATTGTGCCATTATTCAAGAACAGCTACAAAGATGGACATGTGAACTACCAACCAGTAAATCTAACATCTGTGGTGGGTAAGTTACTTGAGAAGACTCTGAGAGATAAGAAATACATGTGTTTGGGAAATCAGGGTTTGATTTGGAGTAGTGAGCACGGCTTTGTGAATGGGAGACCGTGCCTCACAGATTTGTTAGAGTTCTTTGATGAAGTGACCAGGAAAGTTGACAAGGGCAGGACAGAAGACATAGTCCATATGGATTTCAGGAACGCCTTTGATAAGGTTCCACAAGGGAGGGTGCTCTGGAAGATTAGATCGAATCGAATCCGGGGGAGCTGGATACACAATTAGCTTGATGGCAGGAAGCAGTGAGTAATAGTGGAAGGATACTTGTCAGACTGGAGTGCCTCAGGGGTCGGAGCTGGGCCCATTGCTGTTTGTTATTGATATCAATGTTTTGGATGAGAATGTCCAAGGGCATGATTAGTAAGTTTACTGATGACACTAAAATAGGCAGATTCATGGACAGTGAGGAAGGTGATCAGAAATTGCAGCAGGACCTTGATCAGCTGGGGAGGTGGGCTGAGAAATGGCAAATAGAGTTTAATATTGATAACTATGAGATCTTGCCTTTTAGAAAGTCAAATCATGGGAGGGGTTTCATAGTGGATGGTAGAGCCTTAAGGAGTGTAGTGGGAGAGAGGGACCTTGGAGTTGAGGTGCTCAATTCTCCCTAAGTGGGCGGCACGGTGGCACAGTGGTTAGCACTGCTGCCTCACAGCGCCTGTAGACCCGGGTTCAATTCCCGACTCAGGCGACTGACTGTGTGGAGTTTGCACGTTCTCCCCGTGTCTGCGTGGGTTTCCTCCGGGTGCTCCGGTTTCCTCCCACCCTCCAAAGATGTGCGGGTCAGGTGAATTGGCCAAGCTAAATTGCCCGTAGTGTTAGGTAAGGGGTAAATGTAGGGGTATGGGTGGGTTGCGCTTCGGCGGGTCGGTGTGGACTTGTTGGGCCGAAGGGCCTGTTTCCACACTGTAAGTCTAATCTAATCTAAGTGGAGTCCTAGTTAGACAGGGCAGGGAAGAAGGCTTTTTGCACACTGGCCTTCATCAGTCAGGGCACTGAGTATCGAGTTTCGGAAGTTATGTTGCAGTTATACAGGAGGTTGGTGAGGCCACACTTGGAGTGTTGTGTTCAGTTTTGCTATTGAAAGGATGTTATTAAACTCGAAAGAGTGCGGAAGAAATTTACAAGGATGTTGCCTGGACTCAACAGTCTGAGTTTTCAGGAGAGTTTGGACAGGCTAAAACTTTATTCTTTAAAGCATTGCAGACTGGTGTGGTGGGGGTGAACTTGTACAGATGTATAAGATCATGATCAGCATGGACTGGGTCAATGCACACAGTCTCGTTTACATCGAGTTGGGCAATTGAGGACTAGAGGGCATCAGTAAAAGGTTAGTGGGGAAAGAATAAAAGGGAACCTGAGGGATAACTTTTTTAAACAGAGCGTGGTACATATATAGAATGAGCTGCCAGCAGAGTGAGGCTGCACAGTGGCTCAGTGGTTAGCACTGCTGTCTGAGAGCGCCAGGGACTGGGCTCGATTCATGACTTGAGCGACTGGTCTGTGTGGAGTTTGGACATTCTCCCCGTGTCTGCATGAGCTTCCTCTCAGAGTCCAAAGATGTACAAGTCAGGTGAATTGGCCATGCTAAGTTGCCCATCGTGGTAGGTGCATTAGTCAGAGGGAGATGGGTCTGGGTGGGTTACTGTTCGGATGGTCGGCATGGATTGTCGGGCCGAAGGGCCTATTTGCACGCTGAAGGGAATCTAATTTTAAAAAGAAGTGCTGAGGCAGGTATGTTAACAACATTTGAAAGGCATTTGCACAAATACATGGACAGGAAAGGATGGTTTGGAGACGCCAGTGTTGAACTGACGGGGGCGGGGGGAGGGGGATGTGAGTGCCTGAGAGAGAGTGTATATGTGAGTCGGTGAGTGTAAAGGGATACAAGTCTGTGAGAGAGTGCATGTGTGCGTGTGTGTGTGTAGGAGAGCGTGCCTGCGTGTATTTGTGTGTAGGAGTGTGTGTGTGTGTGTGTGTGTGTGTGTAGGAGTGTGTGTGTACGAGTGTGTGTGTAGGAGTGTTTGTGTGTGAGTGCGTGTGTGTTTGTGTACAACTGTGTGTGTGTACATAGGAGTGTGTGTGTGTTTGTTTGTGCGTGTGTGTGTAGGAGTGTCTGTGCATGTTCCGTTTAGTTCAGAAGAATATGAGCCAAGCGCAGGGTAGTGGGGTTAGAAGGGATGAACATTTTGATTGGCACGGACCAGTTTGGGACAAAGGCCCTGTCTCTGTGCTGTCGGACTCCATCATTCAATGTTTTGAATTTGAGAAAAAGAACCAATTAATTGGAACACATTAAGGCCAGCAGCATGAACCATCTCTCACAGCTGCAGCACACGGGCTGGAGGGTGACATATAGACACTGCCCTGGCTCGGGGGGAAGAGTCGTTGGATAATTTGCACCAAGAGGCTGTCGCAGCTTGGAGGGTTGGATTGTCTGATTTTGGTCAGTGCTCAGAGACAGGAGAGTGTGATTCCGAGTGAGGTATGGACAGGGACACAGACTGCCGCAGAACAGGAGGCTCATTCTTTGGCAAGAGTAACGACTGTAACACCAGAGGAACCGGAAGCCAATCAAGTGGGAGAAACTGAGAGCACTGGAATTGTAGTCGGGGCCTCACAGGGATCGTCACTGAACGTGAGTCCAGGAGGCTGTGTTGCCTTCCCATGCTGGGGTCAGGGTCTATGGTCAGGGCTAAAGACAAGTCAGCAATGGGATCGGCAGGATCCACGTAGGGATAAGCAACATATACCAGGCAAGAAGCAAGGTTCAACCTGGTCACTGTCAGAAGCTCAGTGTCGAATAAAGAAGCTGAAACCTCAGACATCTGGATTAATCTCGATGCCAAGAGTTAATTGGCACAGAGCCAATCAGATTAGGGAGAGCCATTGATGGCTCAAAGACTGGTGTGGGAAAGTTGGTTTCTGGCTCTCTCATCACAGATGCTACCAGACCTACTGAGGTTATATTTCAAATTCCCAGTGACAGCAGTATCTACTCTGTAGTTTGATCGATGTTCCCTCTCTTTGGCCTATTACGCCAGACTCCATCACTCAATCGTTAGGTCTGTTCAATTCCATTCTCCACTTTCTGCTATTTCCTACTAATATTAATCATGGCCTGCCTGGGCCCCAATGCTGTTGGCTGGTATCAACCTCACTATCTCTGCCAAATCCAAAATTGTTTCAAAGAAAATGGTGACATTTTTTCTCGGTATTGAATGCCAAATGCATTTGTATATAAACATACATAAAACAAGAATAAAATGCTGAACCTTGCAATAAAAACAACATGGCTTCCGCTCTGCTGTCTGCCAGTTACATTGATTTATGATCACAGCACGTTTCTGTCCGAATACAGTCTTTCTCCATGGTGGCCTTCTGCAATTTATTACAATAGCTTCAGTTTTTAACCAGCCTCTCAGGTAATAATTTGTGAAACACTTGGCACAGCCGTACCTTCATCAATCATTTATTTTCTTTCATCAGACACAGTCACATTAGTTTAATTTGAAATCCACACTGACTCTCCTTAAACATATCCACCCTCCCCAGTTGGATTTGTGTTGATCTGCTCCAGGTTATTCCAAGTGTACACAGCCCTGGTGTTAAACTGACCTGCCTGTATTCTCTGGAATGTACTCTTGTACTATTGAGAAAGGTGTCCCATTCTCCAGTTTGTATGGTGGGGCAGGGGGACTGGGTTGAGCTGCAGTTTGTGGTTTTATGAAGCAGAAAAGAAAAATTCAAAATGTTTCTCTCTTAAAGAAGAAAGCATGGAATTGCCCAGAGTTTGCTAGCAATTTGGGAGATTGGAAAAGATATAAAGAAAACCAGCAAAGAAATATTGAGAGATTAATAGGAAGGGATACATTTCTAGAAGTATCAGAAGTTTTCGCAAGTGCATCTATAGATGGTTAAAAAAGGAGTCAAGAAAGTGAACAAGGTAAAAACAATGACTGCAGATGCTGGAAACCAGATTCTGGATTAGTGATGCTGGAAGAGCACAGCAGTTCAGGCAGCATCCAAAGTGCAGCGAAATCGAATATGCAGGAATATGAAGGGCTTTTGCCCGAAACATCGATTTCACTGCACTTTGGATGCTGCCTGAACTGCTGTGTTCTTCCAGCACCACTAATCCAGAATCAAGAAAGTGAACGTTCATGCATCAAAAAGTGAGGCTGGGGAAAGAAGGAGGTGGGAAGGGAATTGGACAATCATTTTGCCCTCAGCAAAAGCAACAATTGGTGGAAGAACTCAACAGGTCTGGCAGCATCTGTGGAGGGAAAGCAGAGTTAACAGTAGCGTGGAGAAGGTGGTATGTAAATGCTGGTCTTCATTTTAGGGAGAAATGTGAGACCCAGAAATAGTCACAAATCAGGAAATGTCATGTAGAGAGGAATTAAAGATATTTCCAATAAAGGCATTTGGAATTGTGGACTGAAAATCCCCAGGATCCAGATGGACGCCATTCTTTGGATCAAGTAGAAGTGAGGTAGTTGGCACATTGACTCTCATTTACCAACATTCCATTGATTCGGACCCAGTCCCATTAGACTGGAATGTAATAAATACAATGCTTACGGTGTGTGGAATCCCTACAGTGTGGAATCAGGCCATTCAGCCTACTGAGTCCACACCCACACTCTGAAGAGAATGCTATCTATACCCATCCCCCACCTCGAACTCTGTATCCCTGCCTTTCCAATGGCTAATTCACCTGGACACTATGGGGCAATTTAGCATGGCCAATCCACCCGAACCTGCACATCTTTGGACTGTGAGAGGAAACCGGAACGCCCAGAGGAAACACACACAGACACGGGGAGAATATGCAAACTGCACACAGACGGTACGCAGAGAGTTGGAAATAATCCAGGGTCCCTGGCACTGCGAGGCAACAGTGCTAACCACCGAGCCACCGTATTACCTCAGAGTAGAGCTCTGAGGTGCAGAGGGATCTGGGTGTAGGAGTGTATGAATTACAGAAGGTTAATATTGCAGGTACAACAAGTAATCAGGGAAACTCATAGGATATTATTGTTTAGGGAACTGAATACAAAAGTAGAGAGGTTACCTTTCAATTATACAGGGGACTGGAGTAGAGTCATAGGGATCTGCAGCTCAGAAGTAGGCCCTTCGGCCCATCACATCTCCGCCAGTGAAATACAACCACCATTCTCATTCCTATTCTTATCCCATTTCCAATACCTGGCCCATAACTTTGTATGGCTGAGCATCACAAGTGCACCCCTCAATGCTGGTGGGGGTTTCTGCATCTCGGTGTCTCACAGGCAGCGAGTTTGAGATTCCCACCACCCTCATGTTTTGCTCACATCCCCTCGGAAACTTCTGTCCCTGATGTCATCAGAGAAAATGTCGGACAATCTGGGTCAGTGTCCACTGAGGTTCAGAACAATCCAAGGGAACATGATTGAAACACATAAAGTTCACGAGGATTCAGGATGGATGTGGAGAGGGTAGTATTTCCTCCTGGCGGAGAATTCAGAACTTGGGAGGTCATTGTTTCAAACTGAATCATTGACCCTTTAACATAGAGATAAGGAGTTTGTTTTTCTCTCAGTGGGATTGTTTGCCTTTGAAACTGTATTCCTCAAACTGTTGTCAAAACATAGAAACCTGGAATATAGCAACAGGAGTGGGCTATTCAGCCCTTCCATCCTGCTCTCCTATCCCATAAGATCATGGCTGATCATCCATAAGACCATAAGACCATAAGACATAGGAGTGGAAGTTTATAATGTGGGGAGCCAGGGCTCTCTTCCAGGACCTGTGGCTTTCCTGATGAATATCAGTGACACAGATCTGAATGTACGAGACACAGTTTCAACTTTTGTGGACGAGACGATTCTTTCAGAGGATTGTAAAGTGTTGATGGTGGGAGTGTTAACCGTCCAAAGGACAAAGGCAGAATGCATGGACACAAAAGGCAATGCTGAGAAGGGGGAATTAATCCATTTTGGCAGCAGGTGCGGGGATAGGCAATAAAAAGAAACGGCTGCGATTCCAAGGTGTCAGAGAACTCCGGGGATCTGAGCACAAATCATTGAAGGTGGCATGGCATGTTGGGAAAGCAGTGAATAAAGTTTGCAGCATCTTGTGCTTTGACGTTAAGTGCGTAGGGAACAGAAAGCAAGGACTTCACAAGTAACTTGTATCAAAAACCACCTTAACTGCAGTATTGTGTCTCAATCAGGGCAAAACATCTCGGGAACAATGTGAAGTGATTTGAGAGTGTATAATGAGGTTTTTATAAAAATTGGTTCCTGGATAGACTGGAGAAGATGGAGCTATTTTCCTGGGAGAGGAGAAGTCTGGAAGGAGTTTTGGTCAAGTTATTCCGAATTCAAGTGGGTTCAGGAACAGGGGAGAATAGTTGCGAACATGGTCCCCTGTAGCAGAGGAATGGAAAACAAGACCTGCCTGATATCAGAAGAGAAGGAAACTCAGTTCCACACAAGAGAACATTATTTCTACACAGTAACTGGATAGGGTGTAGATGCTGCTGCCTACAGCGTGGGATGGGCTGAGTTTACGTCTTCAGAAATGAAATGGATGCTGAACACATGTTTGTTTTGAACAAATGCAGATCACTGAGAAAAGGTGGAAATAAGGGAGATGATGAGTTGCTGCTGTAGAGAGGGGATAAAGTAGCAATGGATCTTCTGCTGTGTCAACAGGAAAAGACCCTTCAGCCCTTCAAGTCTGTGTTGGTCATAAACTGTCAGCTAACTGTTCTGATCCTATGTTCCACTACTTGGCCCATACACTTTAATACTTTGGCATTGCAAGTGTACGTCTCAATATGTCTTCAACATTATGGGAGCTCCTGCCTCTGCCCCCCCTTACAGATAGTGAGTTCCAGATTCCCTCCCCATCTAGGGTGAAAAGAAAATCTTTCCTCAGATCCCTTCCCAAATCTCCTGCACCTCACCTTAAATCTTCACCCCAACCCATCCCCTCCTCTCCCTCGATCATTGATCTCTCCAAGTCTATGACTTGCTGAAAATAGAATTCAGCTTGTTGAAGGTTTTTGTCTTGTCATCAAGTCCATTGTCAAGAATACCAATTCAAGGGGAACACCAACAGTTATCCTGCATGTTCTTGTGAAGTCTACATGGTGGGTTTGCCCTATAATGGGATTCTTGCAAATGGTCCTGATGAGCCCAAGGTGAAAACCTTCAACAAACCATGACACTTTTCACCAACAAATGTAAACATCATCGAATAATGTCGAGCAAGGTGCAAAATAAATGCAGAAACTCTGCCCTGCTGCAAAGCTGAAGTGAGAAACAGAAATCCCAGAGAAACTCAGTGGGACTTGGAAGAAGAGTCATCCTGGACTCAAAACAATAATTCTGTCTCAAACTATTTCCAACCCACACTTACCAGGAACCCCAACAGCTGCGAGGAGTGGGGAATAAGAAACATAGATGTAGTCAAAAAAATATTTGTACATGCTCACAAAATGTCCCAGTGGCTGGCCGTGCCGAGCTCAGTGCACCCACCAAGACAACTTTGGTTTCACGGTCGGACAGAAATTACAGCAGGAACTCCCTCAACAGGCAATTAAGCTGCTTGTGTCTTACTGTAACGATAGAAATAGATTTGCAGAAAGTCTCAACGGACACGACTTGAAGTTAGCAAAAGCACCAATGTTTCCACATGACTAAGTTAATGAACTTAAATTTACATCTGTGCTCTTGGTGTTCCTTCATGTGTTTTAGCTGCAAACCAAACCAGCCACACTCAGTGATCAAACTCCATTTTAATTATTGTCTTTAAAAAATAAACCTGCTTTTTGGACATGTTCTGCTCCATTGCAGGTGGGTCTTGAACCTGAACATTCCAATGTATGACCACTGCCCTGAATCCCCTCGCTGGCAAAGTGGCTCATAGCCAGAAAGATCAGCCTCTCACCAGAAGCTTCGTCCTTTATGTTGGTGGGGGAGGGGAATGGAGAGACCTGGCTGAGTGTAACTGTACCTTAAGAGAAATCTTCCAAAAGGGGTCAATGTTAATTGTTTCCAGGGGCTGCTCTGTATTGGCAGCGTTCTAGGAGAAAGTGAGGACTGCTGATGCTGAAGATCCGAGTTGAGAGTGTGGTGCTGGAAAACCACAACAGATCAGGCAGCATCCGAAGAGCAGGAGAATCAACATTTCGGGCATAACCCCTGCTGCCTTTGCAGCATTCTCTCCTGTTCACCAGTGCTTTCACTCAATGACAGCAGCTGAACACTCTTTTAAGGGCGAAACAAGCAGACACTTGGAGCACAGCAAGCTCGCTCGCACAACAATGTGTTATTTACTGAGAGAATGGGTTTCACTTTCTTCATCTGGAGAAATACTTGTCTACTTCTGGAAGAGGTCTCTGCGTCTTTTCATCCAACCCCAGTAACTCCCACCAGCTCTCCCAACACTCTAAATCCCAGTACTTACCCCCAGCTCCCTCAACCCTCCCCATCCTAGTAACACCCACCAGCTTTCCCACCCCTCCCCATCCCAGTAACTCCCACCAGCTCTCCCACCCCTCCCCATCCCAGCAACATCCACCAGCTCTCGCACCACTCCCCAGTTGCTAAAGAGTCAATTTAAAGTGAACATTGAGGCTGAGTTTAAACTATCCTCTTGCCTCTTATTCCATTGTTAGCTCCCTCATGTTCACATTCACTCCTCCCCTCTCCCTCTCTCTGTCTTTCTCTCACACACACACTCCCTCTCTCACACTCCCTCTCTCACACTCCCTCTCTCACACACACACACACTCACACTCTCCCTCTCTCACACTCCCTCTCTCTCTCACACACACACACACACTCCCTCTCTCTCACACACACACACACACACACACACTCCCTCTCTCTCACACACATACACACACACACACTCCCTCTTTCACACTCCCTCTCTCTCTCTCACACACACACACACACACTCACACACACACTCCCTCTCTCACACTCTGGAGCCATCATCAAGGGATGCGAGTGCGGTGCTGTTCTGCTTGAATTCCTGGTCCAGGAGAGAAAGGTTTCTGCAGAAAATGGCCACAATCTGGTCAAAGATCTTTCTCCGAGTCTCTGGCACTGGGAAGAAGGTGAAGCCAAAGAAGCCGATCAACAGGAAGGTGAAGATAAGGAAAAAGATTGGAGCACAGAGCTCATGGCAATGGGAAAGAGGAAGAGAGAGACTTACATTGCAGTAGCACCTGTCACCACCCGAGAAACTTCTTCCTTTCATTTTCCTCTGAGGCATCAAGGTGCACAAGCTGCAACAACTTCGAGATCCCCACAGCCTTCTGGAACCTTCCTCCCCTCCCGTTCCCTCTGACTCCATTCCCTAGCCCAGCCCCACCTCCCTGTCATGTATTCACCATCCGTCCTGACCTTCCACTCCCTGAGGCTG
The DNA here is from genome assembly GCF_020745735.1 of Hemiscyllium ocellatum. Lineage (NCBI taxonomy): Eukaryota > Metazoa > Chordata > Chondrichthyes > Orectolobiformes > Hemiscylliidae > Hemiscyllium > Hemiscyllium ocellatum. The sequence goes on from NW_026868233.1 coordinate 11,786, forward strand.
AACGGCCTCTACCCTGTAAAGCTCTCTGTTTTATCCCTGTGATGGGCTCATCCTCACCCTGAGCAACTTTTCCTTTGACTCCTCTCACTTTCTTCAGGTCAGACGGGTTGCCGGGGAACCCGCATTAGCCCCAGTTTCTTCTGCCGCTTTGTGGGTTATGTGGAACATTGCTTGCTCCGCTCCTGTCCCTGACCCTACCCATTATTCTGTCTCAGTTATATCGACGGGATCATCGGCACTGCTTCCCTCCCCCGTCTGTGGGACAACAGAAGTTTAGTGTTCCTTGGTTTTATTGAGGAGAGCTCATAAAGGCGGAGGGGCTGAAGCGTGTAGTTTAATAATGGAAGGGGAGTGGCAAGTTCTCCCAGTTCAGGTTATTTCTAGTTTGTTTTAGCTGGAGCAATCACAAGATGTGAGAGTCCAGGGGAGTTACAAGCTTCAGGAAAGGATTCCTCTGTCTTTATCTGAAATCTCTCTCTGGGTGTGGTTCCCTCCAGCCTGGAAGAATCTGTGTTTGAATTGATCTTTTTGCCAAGGGGTATTTTATGGAATGCGACAGTCTCGGAACAGTTAATTAATAATAATTACTGTATCTGGTCGGATATAAGTTCTGAAGTCCATTGTCTTTTGCTCATGTTTCAACTGGAGTGTTTAAATAAATTCTGTTTAAAGCTGAGTGGTTTGAACAGCTGCATCACATCGATAACACACACTTCACATCTTCCTTTAAAATAGGAAAAAGTTAGGGTCTAGGCTACATTTTCAGATATTTTGAGGGGCTCTGGCCTAGTCCATGACAGCTTAGGACTGGAAACATTTATTGATTTCGCTTCCAATTTCCACCAGACTCTTACCTTCACTTCCTCCATCTCTGACTCCTCCCTTCCCTTCCTTGACATCTCTGTGCCCATTTCTGGGTGCAGTATTCCAAGCATCAGACTTGCTGTAGGCAGTATGTGTCCACCTACAGCACATGGACTGCAGGGATGAAGATAGCAGCCCATCCCCCACCTTCTGGAGAATAACTAGGGACAGGAAATAAATGCTGCTACACCCAGAGACACCTTCACCCCACCAGGTGCTAAAAAAGCCAGAGCATTAATTTCAAAAATATACTTTACTCATAAAATACTTTGATGATCTATACAAGTGGACATGCCATACATATATAAACATTCCATTTCTTTGCATACCGAAACAGAGTAATCGTTCCTATTTACAGGTCTGTACAATAACATTTTTTTAGCTGAGGCGTCAGCAGAGCCCAACTGCCTTTTGTTCTTCGTTAGGCAGGCAGACGTTACACGGTGGTCTTTCCCCACCGCGCCGAGGCATCGGCACATTCCAGAAGGAGGTGTGTGACAGTCTCTTCCCCTCCGCAGCCGCTTCGAGGGCAGCGTGCGGTGTGGCTGAGAGTCCGGGCATGCAGAAAGGATCTCACAGGCAGAGCCCTTCTCATCACCAGCCAAGCCATGTCTTGGTGCTTGTTGGAAAGTTCTGGCGATGAGGAATTCTGCCAAGTGGCCCGGGTGACTGCATCGGCGCAGGTTCTGGGAATAGGCCAGACCTGTGCCACGTACAACAGCAATGACAGTACCTCACACCTGATGACCAGGTTTTTTCCCGTGATGGAGAGCGGCCGTAGCCTCCATCTGCCCAGTTTCTGCCTCACTTTACTGATACGCTCCTCCCAAGACTTGGCGCACGCCCCAGCCCCCCCGAACCAAATACCCAGCACCTTCAGGTGGTCGGTCCTGACGGTGAAGGGGATCGAGGATTGGTCGGCCCAGTTCCCGAAGAGCATGGCCTCCCTCTTGCCTCGGTTTACCTTGGCCCCCGAGGCCCGTTCGAACTGTCACATATGCACATGAGTGTGCGCACGGACAGCGGATCCGAGCAGAAAACAGCGACGTCATCCATGTACAGGGAGGCCTTATCCTGCAGGCCCCCCCTGCCGAGAGTAGTCATCCCTCTCAGGCTCGCATCCTTCCTGATGGACTCGGCAAATGGCTCTATGCAGCACACAAACAAGGCAGGAGAGAGTGGGCAGCCCTGCCTGACTCCAGATCTGACTGGGAAGCTATCTGATTCCCACCCTTTGATTGAGACTGCACTGACAATGTTGGTGTAGAGCAGTCTGATCCAATTGCAGATTCCCTCCCCAAAGCCCATTTTGGAGAGAACATCTCTCATATACCCGTGTGATATCCTGTCAAAGGCTTTCTCCTGGTCCAGGCTGATCAGGCAGGCATCCAACCCTCTGTCCTGCACGTAGGCGATCGTATCCCTGAGGAGTGCGAGACTCTCAGCGATCTTCCTGCCCGGCACAGCACAGGTTTGGTCAGGGTGAATCACCGACCCCAGAGCAGCCCTGACCCGGTTAGCGATTACCTTTGACAGGATTTTGTAATCCGCATTCAACAGTGTGATCGGTCTCCAATTTTTGAGTTCCTCCCTCTCCCCCTTCCGCTTGTAGATGAGGGTGATGATGCCTTTCCTCATGGATTTACTCATGGTTCCTGTCCGAAGCATACTGACATACAGCAGGTCCTGGCCAATCAAGTCCCACAGAGCGGAATAGAGCTCGACTGGTAAGCCGTCGCTTCCGGGAGTTTTATTCTTTTCGAGGGCCTTGGTCAGCTCATCCAGAGATAGCGGCTGGTCCAGCCTCTCGCGTGTTCTGTCGTCTAAGACCTCCGCGATAGACGACAGGAACGACTGGGAGGCCGCGCTGTCGGTCGGCTTCGCGTCATACAGACTGGCATAGAAGGATTTACTGATCCTCATGACATCAGCCTGAGATGACGTTATCGAGCCGTCTTCTTCCTTCAGGCTGCTGAGCACAGAGCTCTCTTTGTGCACCTTCTGGAAGAAGCGTGAGCACGTCTTGTCCTGCTCCACCGAGCGGACCCTGGACCGGAAGATTATCTTGGAAGCCTCCGAGGAAAAGAACGAGGCTTGCTGGCCCTTCACCTCCTTGAGGTCCTCCGTGACATCGACCCCCATCGTCTGCAGCAGGAGTAGGTTCTGCATACTTTCCTGGAGCTGGGACAGTTTTCCGCGCCTCTCTCTCGCCTCCTGAACACCTTTTGAGGATGAAGAACCTCTTGATGTTCCCTTTAACTGTTCCCCACCAGTCTGCTGGAGACTCAAAGAGGGGCATCACGGTTCTCCAACCTGCGTAGTCCCTCTTGAGCTCCTCAATGTTTCCCGGGGTCAACAGCTTAGTGTTCAGCTTCCACGTTCCCTTACCCGCCTGCTGCTCGTCCTGTAGGTGACAGTCGGCCAGTAGGAGGCAGTGGTCAGAGAAGAACATCGGCTTGACGTCGGTGGTTCTAACCGAGAGCGTTCGGGACACAAACAGGTAATCTATCCTTGAGCAGATAGACCCGTCTGCCCGTGACCAGGTGTATCTACGCTGCACTCCATCTGCAGGGGTGCTGAAGACGTCGTGCAGCTTGGCATCTTTTACCGTGTCCATCAGGGCTCTGGACGTGGCGTCCAGTTTACTGTCCCCCCCGCCGGATCGTCCATCTGCATCAATGATACAGTTGAAGTCTCCGGCCAGAATGACCCTCCTGGACGTAGCCAGCAACAGTGGAAGCTGCTGCAGGACGGCCAACCGTTCACTCTTACCCACTGGGGCATACACATTGATCAGTCTCAGGGGAGCATTCTTGTACATAACGTCGGCGACGAGGAGGCGCCCGCCCACCACCTCCTTAACCTCGGAGATGGTGAAGTTGCTTCCTCGCAACAGGATACCCAGGCCGGAGGCGCGGCTATCGTTGCCCCCCGACCAAACTGACAGCCCATGGGCCCACAAACTCGACCATCTCCTGTAGCTGCTGAGGTGCGGTATCCCACACTCCTGCAGAAACAGGAGGTCGGCTTTAACACTGGCCAGGAAGGCCATCGTTGAAACACATCGCGTAGCCGATTTGATGCTACACACATTGATGCTGGCAATTTTAAACCCCATTTTAACAGTTTACAAGGTTAACAGTCCATTTGCTGCTGGTCTTGCTCCTCTGGGGTAGCTGTGTGCATCCCCGTGGTGACGGCAAACTGCTGGACCATCCCTGGGCTGAGGTAGCTGTCCGGCTCCACGCTGGAGCCATTTCCCCGCTCTGGTGTCTTTGTGTCGGGCCCGTGGTCCGCACTGAACAGTTCTCCATCTGACAGCGGGGCTGTCACAGGACCGCTGCTCCCAGTTACCTGGAGCTGTGGCCCGGTGGGTACCTCCTGGTTCCCACCGGGTAGTGGGAGGCCTTTACCCGTCCCCTCAGAGGGATCGTCCTTTCCTTCCTGGGTGGTGCTGCCCTCCTTTCTCCCCACAGCGCTCTGTCTCTTCCTCTGGGGAGGACCCTTCTTGCACCCATCCTCACCATCGGAAGAGCTGCCTGAGTCTTTGACTTGTAGGTGTCGCTTCCCCCTTCGCTGGGTGGATTTGGGGGCCCCCGGGAGGCTTCTTCTTCCTGTTTTTGACTGTGATCCAGTCCTCTGCCTCCTTTGATTCCACCTCTTCCATTTCCTCCGTCTGCCTTGATGGAGCTTGGATCGGCTGCTGCACCTCCCCGCTGTCTGCCCTCTGCTCCACTACCGCCTGCTCTTCCTTCTGGGTGCCTCTAGGCACCGTTTCCGTGCTGTTCGTGGTACCTTGCTGGTCTTAGTCGGTCCACGACTCGTGTTGCCACCTCTGGCCATCTGTGCGTAGGTGGCGGCTCCTCGTCTTGGACAGGCCTTGTACATGTGGTCCGCCTCTCCGCACAGGTTACAGTTCTTGGCCTCCTTACAATCCTTGGTCGGGTGGCCTTCCTGTTTGCAGTTTCGGCAGACGGTCACCTTACAGTCGGCCGCCATGTGGCCTGACCTCCCGCAGGTTCGGCACACCTACGGCTGCCCTGCGTACGTCAGGTAACCTCTGCTTCCTCCGATGGTGAAGCTGGAGGGTGGGTGGAGGATGTTCCCACTGCCATCGACCCTCAGGGTTACCCTGACCTGACTTTTACTCGTCCAGATCCCGAAAGGATCGACCATATCGGTGCTTTCTCCTTCGACCTGGACATACCTCTTCAAGAAGGTCAGCACGTCTGCCGCTGGGACGTAAGGGTTGTACACATGGATTGTAACAACCCGACTCCTCTGCGCAGGAAGCACACACAACGGGACCGCCAACAAGATGGAGAACAGAGGCTCCCCTTCCTTCTCCTTGAAGACCTTCAGGAGCTGCTCGCACTGCTTCACACTCCTGAAGGTCACGTCGAAATACCCTGCCCCCAGGGAAATCCTGCAGGCAGTACACATCCTTTTTTTTAAATTTCAAAATATACTTTATTCATAAAATAAATCTTTGGTACCTGTACAATTTGTCATGTCATTCATAGACATATACACTGCAATAAATCTTTGATAACTGTCATGTTGTTCACATTGCATGTCTTAACCTTACAAATAAACAGATTGAATTAAACAAATTTACCATTATCCTATTGACAGTCCCTTTATTATTCATCCAGTCTCTTATTATTTAGCTGTGGCTTCAGCGGAACCCACCTACTGAGTGGGTGCCCTGTTATACAATAGCAAAGGAACCTTCTTTAACTCCCAGTTTATGGGGTTACCATTGTCCATTTGACTGTCCTGTCTCTGGGGGAGCTGTCTGCATCCCCAAGGTGAGCTCGAACTGCTGGACCTTTACTGGGCTGAGGTAGCTATCCAGCTCCTCACTGGGGTCATTTACCCGCTCTGGTGACATTGAGCCAAGGCAAGGCTCCGCACCGTCCAATTCTGTGTCTGATAACGGGACTGTCAGAGGATCACAGCTTCCAGTTACCTGTAGTTGTGGGGCAGTGGGTACCCCCTGGTTCTCACTGGGTGGAGGGTGGACTTCGGGGGGTCCGTTGTTTCCTGGTTGGGAGGAAATGCCCTCCTCATTATCTACGGTGCTCTGTCTCTTCTTCTGTTGGTGGTGACCTTCTTTGTGCCGGTCTTCCCCATCCGAAGCGCTGTCTGTCTCTCCATCATGCAGCTGTCTTTTCCCCCTTTGCTGGGAGGCTTTGGGGCCTGGCAGGATTTTCTCTTCCTGTTTTTAACAGGTATCCACTCCTCTGCCTTCTCGATTACCTCCTCCTCCATTGCTTCCATCTGCCCAGCTAGAGCTAGGATCAGCTGCTGTGTCTCCCCGCTGGCTGCTGCCTCCTCCACTCCAGCCTGTTCTTCTTTCTGGGTGCCACCAGTCTCTGTTTCCCTGCTGTCTGGGTGGACCTTGCTGGTCTTTGGGGGTCCACGGCTCACATTGCCACCTCCAGCCATCTGTGCGTAAGTGGGGCCCTCCCGTCTTGGGCAGGTCTTGTACATGTGGCCCGCCTCTCCACACAGGTTGCAGCTCTTTGTTTCCTGACAGTCCTTAGTCAGGTGACCCTCCTGTTCAGAAATGCTCCTGACAGCCAGACTGCTGCGACCACTAGGACTCATAACAGCACACAAACCAACAACCACTGTCAGACAACAACTCACCAGAACAAAGGACCCGATACCCAGCATGAGCAAAACCAACGTAGTGTACAAAATCCCATGCAAGGACTGCACAAAACACTACATAGGACAAACAGGAAGACAGCTAACAACCCGCATCCATGAACACCAACTAGCCACGAAACGACACGACCAGCTATCCCTAGTAGCCATACACTCAGATGACAAACAAACAACATGAATTCGATTGAGACAACATCACTATTATAGGGCAGGCCAAACAGAGAACAGCCGGGAATTCCTAGAGGCATGGCACTCATCCACAAATTCGATCAACAGACACATCGACCTAGACCCTATATACCAGCCACTACAGCGGACAGCAACTGACAACCGGAAGCGGCAGATTCAAACTACTATAAATGCTGCAGGAATCAGCACAGAAGCGCTTCACAGGAGGCGCCCAAGCACTGAAGATGTCACCTAGAAAGGGGACGAAACGTTTGCAACAAAAACTCCCAGCTCGGCGAACAGAACCACAACAACGAGCACCCGAGCTCCAAATCTTCTCACAAACTTTCTTCAGAAATTTCTCCACGAAGGACAGGTGATACGGAACGATCCAACTACGGCAGCGAGTCCAGGCCCATGCTTCGCAACACCGGGGACAGGTAGAACCTCAGTACGTAATGATACTTGGTGTTTGCGTACCGGGGATCCACGCACAGCTTGATGCAGCCACGCACAAAGGTGGCCATCAGGGTGAGGGTGGCATTGGGTGTATTTTTTCCCCCGTTGCCCAGGTGAGAGGTGGTCTGTTTATAATCCCAAGGTTTATTCTCCACTGCGGGGGTTGGGGGAGTGTAGAGGCCTGGTTTGTAGGTCCCTCTGGTTAATTGGGTCCTGTCAGATTGTGGCCCTGTCGTTTTTAAAATGGGTTTGAAGCCTGGGTTTAAAGTAACCAGGGTTTTGGGATTGTGACACAAACAGGTTAACCTCCAGGATCTGTGAGGCAGGACTCCCGAGGAGGGAAATATTACCCAAAATATCTGACCCTCTGTAAAGTCTTGTCACAATGTCAGAGGAATGTGGGTCATAGAGAGGGTAGGATGATAAATGAGCCGTCGTTATTTAAAGTGGAGGGGAATAAAGATTACAGTGTACAGGATTAAATTAGAGAGAAACACACAAAGACAAATCACAGAGATAGAGAGAGAGGGGACAGAGAGAGTGAGAGGGAACAGAGAGATCTCAGAGATGGAGAGTAAGCGAGGAGGAACAGAGAGAGAGAGAGAGAAGGAACACGGGGTGGGGAGTAACAGATAGAGGTATCAGAGATGGAGAGAGAGTGAGGGGGTTACAGAGAGGGGGGAACAGAGGGACAAGTGTTTGGAATTTGTTGAGCAGTCGGGTTGGTCCCTCTGTTGTCCTGGAGACAGAATCGAATCCTTAACCAATGCCAGTGACACACACGATCTGTCTGATGTCACACTGCTGCAGTGGGATCTTGCTGTGTGTATTTCTAGCCTCTGGTTAACTGGTCTATTGTGATTTCTTTGTGTTTCGATGTTGCTGTGATGTGATGCAATGCAATAATGATGCAATAATTAAACTGAACCAGTATCACAGTGAAGTGAGAGATTGTGGAAGGCCAAAGAGCACTGGGATCTTGCTGTGCTTTTAGTACCACTGTTGGATTTTATTTCCAATCAATTTTTATTTGTCTCTGTCAGTTCCCAGAGGAGAAGATTGGATCCGGGAGCTGAACCTCAGGACGGTGCAGAGACTGAGAGAATCAAATCATTTCTGCCGCCTGGAATCGTCAGACAAGAGCCAGAAACATTCAGAGAGAGAGAGAACAATCAGAAACTGGCCTGTCTCCTTGTTCATTTACACACACACACACACAGGCATTAGTATTGTGGGGTTCAGGCCGTCTCTGTAGGATATTTATCACAAGGGGCAAGTTCTGGGCTGGGGGCAAAGGGGCAGAAAGATGGCGAGGGAGCTGCTGCACAGTCTGATCCCACAGATGTCACTGCCTCCCTCTTGCTGTCCAGCTCCCACCTCTCCCATGGTGTCCCCAGCTCACTCTCTCTGTCTCTGTCTGTCCCACATCTTTCCTTCAATCCCCATCCTTCCCATCTCCTCCCTGTTCACATTCCCCTGTAGATTCACTTCCTACAACTCTCTGGATCCTCCCTCTTTCCTGGAACTGTTGAATTGTTCAATCTCCAACCTCGCTGCTAACCTCTCCCCACACCCCTCTCTGTGTCAACCCATGCGGGATCTTGTTGTTCCTGCCTGAGGATCATTCTATCTGCTTCATACCATCAACCACGCTCTCTTCCACTAGCTGTCTGTTGTATCTCTCTCCTGTGGCTGCTCTTCCCTCATTCTCTCCCTCTCTCTGGCTGTCTCTCTCTCTCTCTCTCTGGCTGTCTCTCTGTCTGTCTGTCTCTCTCTCTGCCCTGTCTACCCCTCCCTAAGTGTTTTGTTCTCTCTGCCCTGTTCTCTCCCTGAGTTTTACACGCTCTCCTGTCTGTCCTCTGTTTCTCTCCCTTGGAGTTTCAATCCCTGGGATCTTTCTCTGTCCTTTGTTCTCTCTGCCTGGGTGTTTCTCTCTCTCTTTCCCTGGTTTCACACTGTGCCTCTCTCTCTCTCCCCATCTCTGTACTTCTGTCTCTCCCTCGGATCTCTCTCTGTCCTTGGCTCACTCTGTACCCCTCCCTCAGTCTCTGTTCCTCATCTCACTTGCTTTCTCTACTCCCTTTCTCTCTGTCCCTCATTTCACTCGCTTTCTCTCCCCCTCCCTATCTGTCCCTCCCTCCCTCTGTCCTGCTGTTACTATCCCAGGGTAGGTTTGAACTCAGTAGCATTTGGTGGTGCACATGCTGTTATCACAGTGGGATCTTGCTGTTCCCTGTGTCTCCCATTGCTGTACCAATGGGGGTCGGGTAGGAGAGAGAAAGCCCCTGTCTCACTGAGGAGGGTGGAGTGGGAGCATGGGATCTTGCTGTGCATGACAAAGCACGCAGTTTATAGGCCAGTCAGTCAGTGGGCATCCTCCCCGTGCCCCACCCCCTCCAGTCCCGGGGTGAGGGCCCAGTGAAGGGGGGAAGGGAGGGGAGACGGTTATTGTACACGATGGAGACACAGAGGGGGGGCTTTTATATCCAGTGGGGGGGGTGCAGGTAGGAATGGCAGTGGGGGCAGTATTGAGAAAGGGCAATTAGACCAGGACAAGGTGGTGGGGGGCAAAATGTTTGGGGGAAAGTGCAAGAGTTGGGTGGGGGTAATAACTCTGGGGGTGGGCAAAAATGCCAGGGCAGAAAACCGGGGGTGGGGTCGGTGGGGGAGGAAGTTGCTCAATTGGGGCAGTTTCAAAAAACTGGGGAGGAACAAAAAAAATGGAGCGGGACAAAATGAGAGAAAATATATTCCCCCCACCCCCCATTTTTGACTCCCCCAGCTCTGGGCACAATTGGCAGGGGGCAAAATTGTTGGCGGTGGGATTGTGGAGGGCAAAAGTGAGAGACGTAAAATAGTGGTCACTGCAAGATGGGGGCATAAAATATGAGGGGGTAAAGTCAGGGCTGGGGGTGTTGTTATTGCTGGAATTAATTTGGACAGGGAACAGGGCCTGCAGTTTACAGACAATGGAATGGACAGGGACAGGAGCAAATTGTCCCGATAGAAAAAAACCTGCCCTTGTGCAGTGGCAGAGGGAGGCCAACAGGGGGTGGCATTGTATCACTTTGAACACAATGGGGTCAGACACAGACACAGTGAGAGTCAGAGAGGCTGGGGGGAGCTGAAAGTGGGGATAAAAGGATCCTTCTCAGGATGTAATTACACATTGGCATTTCCCAGGTGGGGGCGTGATGCTATGATAACCAACATCGGGAAGCAATGGTGGTGGAAGGGCATGGGCAGACATTTCACTCGATTCTGTCACCGCTGTGTGACGTGTGCCCAGTACAACCCAGGCTGGCCCATTAAAATTAGAATGGGGCCCCAGCCACGCCCAAAGGGACTCTGGGGGCAGTTACAGATGGATTTTATGGGACCTCTTCCCCAATCCCATGGGAAGACGGATTACCTTGTGATTATTGACCAATTTACCAGGTGGGTCGGGGCCTACCCTACCCAGAACTGATCAGCTAACGCTGTGGCAAGGGTTGTAGCTGAGGAGGGGATGCCCAGGTGGGGGAGTTGGGTGACGTCCCAGATTGACTCCGACCGGGGAGCCATTTCACTGTAAGTGTTGTAAAAACCACATGTCATCTGATGGGCATTAAACTGAAATTTCACACACCCGACCATCCACAAAGTTCAGGCATGGTGGGGTGAATGAACAGAACTCTTAAACCCTCCCTTGCTATGGCCATGCAGGACTCTGACAAACTCCAGTCCACCACAAGCCGGTCAAATGCTTTAACCCCTTACGAGTCGATGACAGGTCGGGCAATGTAACTGCTCGATTCCATCATCATGGGAGGGTTCCGATGCTGGCCCTCGCTGCGATAGAATACATCGCTATGTGCTCGAACTGAGCACCCAGCTGAAGGAGATGTGGGAAACAGTTCGGGACAAACAGGAAGGTGAGGGAGGGATGAACAGAGGCAATTAGAGGATTGTGTGGAGGTCCCATCGGTGGGTAGGAAGGTTATGGTTAAGACTCTCCCCGTTAAACCAGGCTTCGCCCCTCAGTAGAATGGTCCCTCTGAGGTTATCATTAGTGGTGACACACCCACCTGTATTGACATGTGAGGGAAGGGGGAGTCTGGAAACACTGGTCACAACTGAAGAAATATCCAGACACTGGTTGATCATCCTCACCCTCTGCTTTCTTTTCAGACTGACTCCTCTCGAGACCTGCTGACAATGTCCGTGTGTGCGCGATTGTTGTGAACGGTCCGAGAGCGTGGGCTGTTGTGTGCGGGTGGTACAGCCTTTGGACCATTGTATAACTCCGTTCGGGAAGCTCTGGGATGTTCCTGTTTATTGTTGCCTTCACCCTTTGCCTGGTAGCCACTGGGGGGGCAGCACCAAATGAATTGTGCCACCCTCAGTCCTGCTCCCCGGAGTAGGCGCGGGGTTCCATGTTAATACATACCTCACCATGTTCTATCAGCACACACAGCAAAATAACATCTCGAAATGCTGGGTGTGTACTTGAATCCCTGCACACTCTATTGGGGGGATTCCCCTGAGTCCCATTCCGTTTAATAAATCCAAAACGGTGGAATGATTATTGGACCAGAACTGATCTTCACATTTATCCATTTGAGAGGAGGAAGACGGTTTGGAGACATTCCCGAGTACTGTTTGGGGGAAAGCAACTGCCCAAATATAAAGCCTTACTTAACCAGCAGTCCCGTGTCTGCTCGTGCTCAGTGTGCGCTCCGCCTATACAAGACATAAACCTTTATATCTGTTTAAATTGACCTTCCTGTCGGGCCTCTGGTCATCGCTGTCACTCCTCCCACTCCAACTGCCACCAGAAAAAAACCATCCAGGATGAAGCAGCCGCTTGGTTGGCATCACATCCCCAGACATCCCCTCCCTCCATCACTGACACTCAGTAGTAGCAGTGTTTACCATCTACATGGGGCACTGTAGAAATTCACCAAAGATCCTCAGACAGCACCTTCCAAACCCACGGGCACTTCCACCTCGAAGCACAAGGGCAGCAGATAGATGGGAACATCACCCCCTTCACATTCCCCTCTGAGTCACTCACCATCCTGATTTAGAAATATATTGTTATTCCATCAGTGTTAAAGGCAGCTCAGCAGTACCTTCTCAGGGGCAATTCGGCATGGGGAATAACTACAGACTCAGTCAGTGATACCCACATCCCACGAGTGAATAAAACAAAATCATTTCATGGTTTGGAAACAGTCGGACCCTCCTGTGGGCTTCACTGAGGAGTTTTATTTATTCACAACACAAGGAATCCGTGTAACCAGGTATTTTACTGCGTTACTGATCTTCGCTCTGAACTGAGACAATGTTGCTGCATAAATAAATGTGTTTGTGCAACAGCTTAGGTTCCGCAGCATGTAACCAACTGCACTGAAGTGATCTAGAAAAGGTGAGTAATCATCAGGATTGATTCCTTGAATGATATAATATAAGAAAACCACAACAACAATTAACCACAGGAGGATGAAGCTCCCAGAGATGGTGAAGAGCAAAATCACAGCCTTCCTTCTGCTCTCCATCTCTGGGTCTCTGTGATTCTCTCCTTTGCTCTCACCCTTCAGCCTCTTCCGGACTCGCCTGGTCACTAAAATGTGTCTGACTGTCAGAGCATTGAGCAACAGAATTAAAGCGAATGGCAGGAAAGGGGTTAAAACTGTATCGAGCCAATCTAATACCACCCACCAAGTCTCAGTGAAGTAGCTTAACTTCGTTATACAGTAGAATGGCACATTGTTGATTATCCTCACAGCCTCATATTCAAAATAGAAGGGGATGTTTTTCAGACAGAACAGGGTGCAGGTTGTTGCCAGAACCACAGTCGCAGCTTTCTCAGTGCAATATTTTGTTCTCAGCTTCGGAAAACAAATGGTCACAAATCGGTCAAAGGAGAAAGCGACGGTGAACCAGACAGAGCAGTCCCTGGCAGCACGACACAGTGCCCCCATAACACTGCACACAGGAGTGATGTTCAGGAAAGACTGCGGGTCATAATAGAAAGGTAATCTCCTCAGTATAACCTCAGTAATAATGACCATCAGATCGGCAGCTGCCATAAACACCAGGTAACGGGTAGTGCAAGGGGAAACACCACAGTTTTGCCTGGAAAGGACTGTAACTGCTAGCAAATTTACTATGGGAGACAAATGGGAAAAGAAACAACAAATTATTGATCAGAAATATGCCCTACCCATTCCAGAGAGCAACAACAAGGTTTTACCAACAAATTCCCATGCACTGTGTGACTGGGAGTGGTTGGGTGTGAGTGAGTTTGAGTATCAGACTTTAACATTCACTCCAGATTGTCCTCCAGCCCAGTCAGTCTCGAGAGTCTAGAGTTTAGACAGATATTGAGCTCATAACTCGTCCTAGGAGAGCAGAAGGAAGTCTATGATTTTCTTTGGTTGCATGGTAAGGTACAGAACCCCATTAGAATCCTCAATCCCAAGTCAGTTATAGGACTAGCAATTGGACTGTCAATAATCCAAACTCTCCCCTTCTCCAGAGAAACAGTTGTGCCCTGATCCTGTCATCGGACTTCATCCTGATCGGAGCCATGGCAGGATTATAAAACAGGTCACCAGAACCTGTGTGAGATTTCAAACACAACTATACCATATATCTTAAACAAGGGCAGTACAGCAGAGCATGCAGGACTCCCTTAATGACAATGTGGGAGTTTTAGGTTTACTGTAATATTTACACTGTAAACCTACCCACCAACATCTCAATGTGGAGGGACCAGGAGGGCAATCTGTCAAAATGTCAATCTCCTGACCAAAGAGTGTGAGGAGAGAATTTCGGGAAGCGATGGTAGATGAAGCTTTACAAATCAGAACAAGGCGCAAATTCTTCAATTCCTTTGCTTTGCCAAAAAAAAGAACAATCTGAGATTGAAAATTCCCAACTGATGCAGCATCCATGACTGTGTGTGTGTAAGAGAGTTCCAAACCTTTCCCACCCTCTGTGCACAGAAGAGCTTTCTGACATCTCTCCTGAACACTCTCAGCCCCATTCACAGACTATGATCCTTTGTTCTAAATCTGCAACCAGTAGAAATAGTTCATGTTTTCCTTTTAATATTTTGTTGGACTTCACTCAGATCATCCCTTAACCTTCAAAATTCTCCATCAACCTGGCTTCATTTACGGAATGAAATCAGAAGAAGCGCAGCAGGTCTAGAGCATCTGTGGGAGAGAGCACAGAGTTGGGGTCGAGTGACCCTTCTTCAGAACTAACCTGCCTGATCTCTCCTCATACCTTGAAGCCATATCAAACTGGAACAGATGACACAACACTGAGAACAGAAAATGCTGCAGCAGCAGTGAGGTTGGGAGTCTCTGTCAGTGTAGGATTGTACCGAGAATGCTGCTCAGTGAATTGCTGTCACTGTCCCGGTGCCTGGATAAGGGTGACCAGTCAGTGAGCTGGAGACGTTATTGTTCAAACGGGAAAACCAGAGAGCAGATCAGCAGCAGATTAAAACAAGTTCAATTGTCATAGCGCCATACCTGGGATGCCAGTAAAAGCAAGGATGGTGTAGAACACTTTCTGCACGTGTTCAATTGGTCGATGCATTTTTCTGTGTGAGGTGAGCTGTCCCTTCAGGCAGCTGACAAGCTCCTTGTTTGAGACTCTGAGCTGATGCATTCCCAGAGACGCTGCCTTATACTGTGTGGGAGCTCCTTGGGGAGATCGAGGTGACAGCATTGCTCGGCTTTGTTGCTGTTTTACACATTTCTGGAAATGAACAAACCCATTACAATAACAAGTGTAATCCTGATTACAGAGGGGGGTTACGTGATAATGAAATAACAAAAGCAGAATCTGGAATCTACCAGTAATAACACTGTCCACTCAAACACCATGAGCCCCATCCTGAGATCACACCCTATTTCATGATGTGAAGGTGCTGGTGTGGGACTGGGGTTGACACGTTCAACCTGTTGGACTGGAACCTGGTGTTGTGTGATTTTTGACAATTATTTCAACTGATGCTGCATCGAGACAGTTCATTCCAAGTGTGAAAATATGTCTCCGAGCTGTCCTTCTGTCCTCTCAGGTAGGAGCTGCCCACTTTAAACAAGAACATTTCACTCACTGATTCTTCTCACACACTGAATGTGTACATTACTGCGAGGTCAGCATTTATTCCCCATTCCCAATTTTCCAGGATCTGGAGTCATATGAAGGTCCAAGTAAGGACAGCATACTGCCTTTCCTGAGGGAAGGGGTCTCAGTGAACAAGATGGACCTCCAACAATCGGGACGTTGGACAGTGAACAACACTGACTTCTCCCTTAATGTTACTCTCCATCAGATACATCACTGACCTCCCCCTTACTGTCACTATCCATCAGATACATCACTGACATCCCCTTTACTGTCACTGTCCATCAGATACATCCCTGACCACCCCCTTACTGTCACTGTCCATCCAAATCCATCACTGACATCCCCCTTTCTCTCACTGTCCATCCAAATACATCACTTTCCTCCCCCTTACTGTCACTGTCCATCAGATACATCACTGACCTCCCCCTTACTGTCACTGTCCAGCAGATACATCACTGACCTCCCCCTTACTGTCACTGTCCATCCAAATCCATCACTGACCTCCCTATTCAAAATTCTCCATCAACCTGGCTTCATTTACGTAATGAAATCAGAAGAAGCGCAGCAGGTCTAGAGCATCTGTGGGAGAAAGCAGAATTCAGGGAGGCAAATGTGAGACTCAAAGAGATACAGTAATCAGAAAGAGGAATTTGAAGACAGGTCAGACTGGAACATGACAGGGAGCGAGGAATACCTATTGGATTAAATTGCATCTACTTCCATGCAAGAGGGCTGACCGGGAAGGCTGATGAACTCAGAGAGTGGATAGGTACGTGAGGCTGGTAGATTGTACCCGTTACAGAAACATGGCTAAGGGAGGGGCAGGACTGGCAGATTAACGTACCAGGGTACAGGAGCTTCAGGTGGGACAGAGAGGGTGGATGAAGGCGAGGGAAGATACATTTTTGATTAAACCGAGTATCACAGCAGTAATCAGAGATGAAATAACTGAAGGGTCATCCAGTGAGGCCTTGTGGGTGGAGCCGAGAAATCAGAAGGGGATGGTGATATTATTGGGGTTGCACTATAGGACCCTAAACAGTCAACGGGAATTGAAGGAACAAATATGCAGGGAGACTGGGGAGACTTGCAGGAGCAATAGGGCTGACGTAGATTTTAATTTTCCATCATAGACTGGGAATGCCATAGCGTTAAGGGCTGAGATGGGGAGGAATTTGTGAAGTATATTCAGGAAGGTTTCCCCAAGCAGTATATCGTGGGTTCTACTCAGGAAGGGACAAACCTCGATCTCCTTTTGGAAATGGGGCAGGACAGGTCACAGAGGGGATACAGAGCATAGAACAGTGGGGGAACACTTTGTGACCAGTGGCCATGGTTCTATTCATTTCACAATAGTTATGCAGAGGGACCAAACTGATCCACGGGTTCAAGTTCTGAATTGGGCGAAGGTGAAGTTTGATGGAATTAGACAAGAGCTTACAGGGGTTGGTTGGAGCAGTTTGTTTGCAGGTTCAGGAAACTCCGGCAAGTGGGAGGCCTTTAAAAGGGAGATTGCTGGAGTACAAGGTGTGTATGTTCCTGTGAGGGTGAAAGGATTGGGTGGCAGGAATAGGGAATCCTGGATGACAAGAGATATTGAGGCTTTCACCTGGAAAAATGTTGGCATGGCTCAGATACAGGCAGCTGGGATCTCGAGAACCCCTGGAGGTACATGGAGCATATAGGAATTTACTGGAGAAGGTGGATAAATCTCCTGGTCCTGACAAATATATATATAAACACTGCGAGAGGCGAGAGAAGAAACTGCAGGATCCGTGGCTGATATTTTTGCATCATCGTTAGCTACGGGTGAGGTCCTTGAAAACTGGAGGGTAGCGAATATTGTGCCATTATTCAAGAATATCTGAAAAGATGAACACGTGAGCTACCAACCAGCAAATCTAACATCTGTGGTGGGTAAGTTACTTGTGAAGACTCTGAGAGATAAGAAATACATGCATTTGCAAAATCAGGGTTTGATTTGGAGTAGTGAGCACGGCTTTGTGAATGGGAGACCGTGCCTCACAGATTTGTTAGAGTTCTTTGATGCAGTGACCAGGAAAGTTGACAAGGGCAGTGCAGAAGACGTAGTCCATATGGATTTCAGGAAGACCTTTGATAAGGTACCACAAGGGAGGGTGCTCTGGAAGATTAGATCGAATCGTATCCGGGGTAGCTGGATACACAATTGGCTTGATGGCAGGAAGCAGAGAGTAATAGTGGAAGGATGCTTGTCAGACTGGATTGCCTCAGGGGTCGGAGCTGGGCCCATTGCTGTTTGTTATTGATATCAATGTTTTGGATGAGAATGTCCAAGGGCATGATTAGTAAGTTTACTGATGACACGAAAATAGGCAGATTCATGGACAATGAGGAAGGTTATCGGAAATTGCAGTAGGGCCTTGATCAGCTGGGGAGGTGGGCTGAGAAATGGCAAATGGAGTTTAATATTGATAACTATGAGATCTTGCCTTTTGGAACGTCAAATCATGGGAGTTTCATAGTGGATGGTAGGGCCTTTTGGAGTGTAGTGGGAGAGTGGTACCTTGGAGTTGAGGTGCACAGTTCTCCCTAAGTGGAGTCCTAGTTAGACAGGGCAGGGAAGAAGGCTTTTGGCACACTGGCCTTCAGCAGTCAGGGCACTGAGTATAGAGTTTCGGAAGTTATGTTGCAGTTATACAGGAAGTTGGTGAGGCCACACTTGGAGTGTTGTGTTTAGTTTTGCTCACCTTGCTATTGGAAGGATGTTATTAAACTCGAAAGAGTGCAGAAGAAATTTACAAGGATGTTGCCTGGACTCAGCAGTCTGAGTTTTCAGGAGAGTTTGGACAGGCTAAACCTTTATTCTTTAAAGCATTGCAGACTGGTGTGGTGGGGGTGAACTTGTACAGATGTATAAGATCATGATCAGCATGGATTGGGTCAATGCACACAGTCTCATTTACATCGAGTTGGGCAATTGAGGGCGAGAGGGCATCAATAAAAGGTTAGTGGGGAAAGAATAAAAGGGAACCTGAGGGATAACTTTTTTTAAACAGAACGTGGTACGTATATAGAATGAGCTGCCAGCAGAGTGGGGCTGCACAGTGGCTCAGTGGTTAGCACTGCTGTCTGAGAGCGCCAGGGACTGGGCTCAATTCCCTACTTGAGCGACTGTCTGCGTGGAGTTTGCACATTCTCCCCGTGTCTGCATGAGCTTCCTCTCACAGTCCAAAGATGTGCAAGTCAGGTGAATTGGCCATGCTAAGTTGCCCATCGTGATAGGTGCGTTAGTCAGAGGGAGATGGGTCTGGGTGGGTTACTCTTCGGATGGTCAGCATGGACTTGTCGGGCCGAAGGGCCTATTTGCACGCTGAAGGGAATCTAATTTTAAAAAGAAGTGCTGAGGCAGGTATGTTAACAACATTTGAAAGGCATTTACACAAATACATGGATAGGAAAGGATGGTTTGGAGATGCCGGTGTTGAACTGATGGGGGCGGGGGGCGGGGGGGAGGGGGATGTGAGTGCGTGAGAGAGAGTGTATATGTGTGTCGGTGAGTGTAAAGGGATACAAGTCTGTGAGAGAGTGCATGTGTGAGTGTGTGTGTGTAGGAGAGCGTGCCTGCGTGTATTTGTGTGTAGGAGTGTGTGTGTGTGTCAGAGTACGTGAGTGCATGTGTGTGTGTAGGAGTGTCTGTGTGTAGCAGTGTTTGTGTGTGAGTGCGCGTGTGTTTGTGTACAACTGTGTGTGTGTACATAGGTGTGTGTGTGTGTTTGTGTGTGTGTAGGAGTGTCTGTGCATGTTCAGTTTAGTTGAGAAGAATATGAGCCAAGTGCAGGGTAGTGGGGTTAGAGGGGATAAACATTTTGATTGGCACGGACCAGTTTGGGACAAAGGCCCTGTCTCTGTGCTGTCGGACTCCATGATTCAATGTATTGAATTTGAGAAAAAGAACCAGTTAATTGGAACACATTAAGGCCAGCAGCATGAACCATCTGTCACGGCTGCAGCACATGGGCTGGAGGGTGACATATAGACACTGCCCTGGCTCGGGAGGAAGAGTCGTTGGATAATTTGCACCAAGAGGCCGTTGCAACTTGGAGGGTTGGATTGTCTGATTTTGGTCAGTGCTCAGAGACAGGAGAGTATGATTACGGGTGAGGTATGGACAGGGACACAGACTGCCACAGAACAGGAGGCTCAGTCTTTGGCAAGAGTAACGACTGTAACACCAGAGGAACCGGAAGCCAATCGAGTGGGAGAAACTGAGAGCACTGGAATTGTAGTCGGGGTCTCACAGGGATCGTCACTGAACGTGAGTCCAGGAGGCTGTGTTGCCTTCCCATGCTGGGGTTCAGGGTCTATGGTCAGGGCTAAAGACAAGTCTGCAATGGGATCGGCAGGATCCACGTAGGTACAAGTGTGAGAAACAAAGCTCACACACTGCAATAATTTCAGTCCGAGACAAGATCTGAATCAGCAGAGCTCTTTATTTCACACTTGCAAGTGGCTGTGATGTCCACAAAGCAGGGACAATACACGCTGAATTCAACAAATACTCGATATTTATATAATTTGGTTCCTATATGTTTTTTTCTTATTTCATTGTATCCCCCCTGTTTGCAACCTTTACTTCCCTGAGACCCTCCTGCTTATCTCGTGTCTTATCCGGTCTTGTCTGTGAAAAACATGCTCATTCCTGATTTCAGGCTATTTGCCCTTCTTCCTGCCTTTTCACAGCATCCTGTCACTAAGCCCATCAAAATGGGTTTGTTCCTGTGTAAAAGTGGGAAACAGATGTTTATACCTATTGTTTGTACAGGCATATTGAGTTTAACTGGCTGTCTTCACAGCATCTTATCACGAAGCCCTTCTAAATGGGGTGACCATTTGTTACATTCTTAGCAAACCAATTAGCATTTCCACCACAGAGTTCACACTTTTGTTGACTCAGCTCCTGGCTGAAACAATTGCACACTGAGTTTTAATGAATTTAGAATTTGCAGAAGAAACATAAATTTCCTATATCCCACACAAGCAACATATACCAGGCAAGAAACAAGGTTCAACCTGGTCACTGTCAGGAGCTCAGTGTCGAATAAAGAAGCTGAAACCTCAGACATCTGGATTAATATCGATGCCAAGAGTTAATTGGCACAGGGCCAATCAGATTAGGGAGAGCCATTGATGGCTCAAAGACTGGTGTGGGAGAGTTGGTTTCTGGCTCTCTCATCACAGATGCTACCAGACCTACTGAGGTTATATTTCAAATTCCCTGTGACAGCAGTATCTACTCTGTAGTTCGATCGATGTTCCCTCTCCTTGGCCTATTACGCCAGACTCCATCACTCAATCGTTAAGACTGTTCAATTCCATCCTCCACTTTCTGCTATTTCCTACTAATATTAATAATGGCCTGCCTGGGCCCCAATGCTGTTGGCTGGTATCAACCTCACTATCTCTGCCAAATCCAAAATTGTTTCAAAGAAAATGGTGACATTTTTTCTCGGTATTGAATGCCAAATGCATTCGAATATAAATATATATAAAACAAGAATAAAATGCTGAGCCTTGCAATAAAAACAACATGGCTTCCACTCTGCTGTCTGCCAGTTACAGTGATTTATGATCATATCACATTTCTGCCCGAATACAGTGTTTCTCCATGGTGGCCTTCTGCAATTTATTACAATAGCTTCAGTTTTTAACCAGCCTCTCAGGGAATAATTTGTGAAACACTTGGCACAGCCGTACCTTCACCACTCATTTTTTTTCGCAAGTGCATCTATAGATGGTTAAAAAAGAAAGGAGTCAAGAAGGTGAACGAGGTAAAAACAATGACTGCAGATGCTGGAAACCAGATTCTGGATTAGTGGTGCTGGAAGAGCACAGCAGTTCAGGCAGCATCCAAAGTGCAGCGAAATCGACGTTTCGGCCAAAAGCCCTTCATCAGGAATATGAAGGGCTTTTGCCCGAAACGTCGATTTTGCTGCACTTTGGATGCTGCCTGAACTGCTGTGCTCTTCCAGCACCACTAATCCAGAATCAAGAAAGTGAATGTTGATGCATCAAAAAGTGAGGCTGGGGAAAGAAGGAGGTGGGAAGGGAATTGGACGATCATTTTGCCTTCAGCAAAAGCAACATTTGGTGGAAGAACTCAGCAGGTCTGGCAGCATTTGTGGAGGGAAAGCAGATTTAACAGGAGCGTAGAGAATGTGGTATGTAAATGCTGGTCTTCATTTTAGGGAGAAACGTTCGACCCAGAAATAGTCACAAATCAGGAAATGTCATGTAGAGAGGAATTAAAGATATTTCCAATAAAGATATTTGGAATTGTGGACTGAAAATCCCCAGGATCCAGATGGACGCCATCCTTTGGATCAAATAGATGTGAGGTATTTGGCACATTGGCTCTCATTTACCAACATTCCATTGATTCGGACCCAGTTCCATTAGATTGGAATGTAATAAATATAATGCTTACGGTGTGTGGAATCCCTACTGTGTGGAATCAGGCCATTCAGCCTACTGAGTCCACACCGACCCTCTGAAGAGAATCCCATCTGTACCCACCCGCCTACTCGAACTCTGTATCCCTGCCTTTCCCATGGCTAATCCACCTAGACACAATGGAGCAATTTACCATGGCCAATCCACCCGAATCTGCACATCTTTGGACTGTGAGAGGAAACCGGAGCACCCAGAGGAAACACACGCAGACACGGGGAGAATATGCAAACTGCACACAGATGGTACGCAGAGAGTTGGAATTAATCCAGAGTCCCTGGCACTGCGAGGCAACAGTGCTAACCACCGAGCCACCGCATTACCTCAGAGTAGAGCTCTGAGGTGCAGAGGGATCTGGGTGTACGAGTGCATGAATTACAGACGGTTAATATTGCAGGTACAACAAGTAATCAGGGAAACTCATAGGATATTATTGTTTAGGGAACTGAATACAAAAGTAGAGAGGTTACCCTTCAATTTTCCAGGGGACTGGAGTAGGGTCACAGGGATCTGCAGCTCGGAAGGAGGCCCTTCGACCCATCACATCTTCACCAGTGAAACACAACCACCATTCTCATTCCTATTCTTATCCCATTTCCAATACCTGGCCCATAACTTTGTATGGTTGAGCATCACAAGTGCACCCCTCAATACTGGTGGGGGTTTCTGCCTCTCTGTGTCTCACAGGCAGCGATTTTGAGATTCCCACCACCCTCATGTTTTTCTCACATCCCCTCGAAACCTTCTGTCCCTGATGTCATCAGAGAAAATGTCGGACAAGCTGGGTCAGTGTCCACTGAGGTTCAGAACAATCCGAGGCTACATGATTGAAACACATAAAGTTCACGAGGATTCAGGATGGATGTGGAGAGGGTAGTATTTCCTCCTGGGGGAGAATTCAGAACTTGGGAGGTCATTGTTTCAAACTGAATCATTGACCCTTTAACATAGAGATAAGGAGTTTGTTTTTCTCTCAGTGGGATTGTTTGCCTTTGAAACTGTATTCCTCAAACTGTTGTCAAAACATAGAAACCTGGAATATAGCAACAGGAGTAGGCTATTCAGCCCTTCCATCCTGCTCTGCTGTCCCATAAGATCATGGCTGATCATCCAACTCAGTCCCCATTCCCACTTTCTCCCCTATACCCAAAGCACTCTAACACCTTCTGCAAAGTTTTGGAAGCAGTGTCTTGGAATATTTTTAAGCAGAGTTGAATAGATTCTTGATAAACAAGGGGTGGCTGTTCGGTTTATTGGGGGTTGAATGGGAATGGTGTTAAGGTTCCTGTTGGATGCTATGATCCCATGGATTGGCAGAACAGACTCAAGGAGATGAATGGCCTACTCCTGCTCCTAACCCATCTGCTGCCTTCCCCTATGTGTGTATATAATGGGGAGAGCCAGGGCTCTCTTCCAGGACCTGGGGCTTTCCTGATGAATATCAGTGACACAGATCTGAATGTACGAGACACAGTTTCAACTTTTGTGGACGAGACGATTTTTTAGAGGATTGTAAAGTGTTGATGGTGGGAGTGTTAACCGTCCAAAGGACAAAGGCAGAATGCATGGACACAAAAGGCAATGCTGAGAAGGGGGAATTAATCCATTTTGGCAGCAGGTGCGGGGAGAGGCAATAAAAAGAAACGGCTGCAATTCCAAGGTGTCAGAGAACTCCGGGGATCTGAGCACAAATCATTGAAGGTGGCATGGCATGTTGGGAAAGCAGTGACTAAAGTTTGCAGCATCTTGTGCTTTGAAATTAAGTGCGTAGGGAACAGAAAGCAAGGAGTTTACAAGTAACTTGTATCAAAAACCACCTTAACTGCAGTATTGTGTCTCAATCAGGGCGAAACATCTCGGGAACAATGTGAAGTGATTTGAGAGTGTACAATGAGGTTTTTACGAGAATTGGTTCCTGGATAGTTTGGAGAAGATGGAGCTATTTTCCTGGGAGCGGAGAAGTCTGGAAGGAGTTTTGGTCAAGTTATTCCGAATTCAAGTGGGTTCAGGAACAGGGGAGAATAGTTGCGAACATGGTCCCCTGTAGCAGAGGAATGGAAAACAAGACCTGCCTGATATCAGAAGAGAAGGAAACTCAGTACCACACAAGAGAACATTATTTCTACACAGCAACTGGATAGGGTGTAGATGCTGCTGCCTACAGCGTGGGATGGGCTGGTTTTACATCTTCAGAAATGAAACGGATGCTGAACACATGTTTGTTTTTTACAAATGCAGATCATTGAGAAAAGGTGGAAATAAGGGAGATGATGAGTTGCTGTTGTAGAGAGGGGATAAAGTAGCAATGGACCTTCTGCTGTGTCAACAGGAAAAGGCCCTTCAGCCCTTCAAGTCTGTGTTGGTCATAAACTGTCAGCTAACTGTTCTGATCCTATGTTCCACTACTTGGCCCATACGCTTTAATACTTTGGCATTGCAAGTGTACGTCTCAATATGTCTTCAACATTATGAGAGCTCCTGCCTCTGCCCCCCTTACAGATAGTGAGTTCCAGATTCCCTCCCCATCTTGGGTGAAAAGAAAATCTTTCCTCACATCCCTTCCCAAATCTCCTGCACCTCACCTTAAATCTTCACCCCAACCCACCCCCCCTCCTCTCCCTCGATCATTGATCTCTCCAAGTCTATGACTTGCTGAAAATAGAATTCAGCTTGTTGAAGGTTTTTGTCTTGTCATCAAGTCCATTGTCAAGAATACCAATTCAAGGGGAACACCAACAGTTATCCTGCATGTTCTTGTGAAGTCTACATGGTGGCTTTGCCCAAAATTGGGATTCTTGCAAATGGTCCTGATGAGTGCAAGGTGAAAACCTTCAACAAGCCATGACATTTTTCACCAACAAATGTAAACATCATTGAATAATGTCGAGCGAGGTGCAAAATAAATGCAGAAACTCTGCCCTGCTGGAAAGCTGAAGTGAGAAACAGAAATCCCGGAGAAACTCAGTGGGACTTGGAAGAAGAGTCATCCTGGACTCCAAACAATAACTCTGTGACAAACTATTTCCAACCCACACTTACCAGGAACCCCAACAGCTGCGAGGAGTGGGGAATAAGAAACATAGATGTAGTCAAAAAAATATTTGTCCATGCTCACAAACCGTCCCAGTGGCTGGCCGTGCCGAGCTCAGTGCACCCACCCAGACAACTTTGGGTTCACGGTCGGTCAGAAATTACAGCAGGAACTCCCTCAACAGGCAATTAAGCTGCTTGTGTCTTACTGTAACGATAGAAATAGATTTGCAGAAAGTCTCAACGGACACGACTTGAAGTTAGCAAAAGCACCAATGTTTCCACATGACTAAGTTAATGAACTTACATTTACAGCTGTGCTCTTGGTGTTCCTTCATGTGTTTTAGCTGCAAACCAAACCAGCCACACTCAGTGATCAAACTCCATTTTAATTATTGTCTTTCAAAAATAAACTTGCTTTTTGGACATGTTCTGCTCCATTGCAGGTGGGTCTTGAACCTGAACATTCCAATGTATGACCACTGCCCTGAATCCCCTCGCTGGCAAAGTGGCTCATAGCCAGAAAGATCAGCCTCTCACCAGAATCTTTGTCCTTTATGTTGGTGGGGGAGGGGAATGGAGAGACCTGGCTGAGTGTAACTGTACCTTCAGAGAAATCTTCCAAAAGGGGTCGATGTTAATTGTTTCCAGGGGCTGCTCTGTATTGGCAGCGTTCTAGGAGAAAGTGAGGACTGCTGATGCTGAAGATCCGAGTTGAGAGTGTGGTGCTGGAAAAACCACAACAGATCAGGCAGCATCCGAAGAGCAGGAGAATCAAAATTTCGAGCATAACCCCTGCTGCCTTTGCAGCATTCTCTCCTGTTCACCAGTGCTTTCACTCAATGACAGCAGCTGAACACTCTTTTAAGGGTGAAACAAGCAGACACTAGGAGCACAGCAAGCTCGCTCGCACAACAATGTGTTATTTACTGAGAGAATGGGTTTCACTTTCTTCATCTGGAGAAATACTTGTCTACTTCTGGAAGAGGTCTCTGCGTCTTTTCATCCAACCCCAGTAACACCCACCAACTCTCCCACCCCTCCCCATCCCAGTAACTTCCACCAGCTCTCCCACCCCTCCACATCCCACTAACTTCCACCAGCTCTCCCACCCCTCCCCATCCCAGTAACTTCCACGAACTCGCCCACCCCTCCCTACCCCAGTAACACACACCAGCTCTCCCACCCCTCCCATCCCAGTAACACCCACCAGCTCTCCCACCCCTCCCATCCCAGTAACACACACCAGCTCTCCCACCCCTCCCATCCCAGTAACACCCACCAGCTCTCCCACCCCTCCACATCCCAGTAACACCCACCAGCTCTCCCACCCCTCCCCATCCCAGTAACACCCACCAGCTCTCCCAAGCGTCCCCAACCCAGTAATTTCATCCAGCTCTCCCACCCCTCCCCATGCCTGTAACTTCCACCAGATGGAGCCAGACTCCTGGAATCCCTTTCACTCACTCTCTCCCTCTCCACCTTTTCCCTCCTGTGTCCCTTCAAATACTGCCATCGATTTTTAAAAAAGACACACAACAATTTTTAAATTTAAAGCTGGAGAGCCATAACAGCTGCTAAAGAGTCAATTTAAAGTGAACCGTGAGGCTGAGTTTAAACTGTCCTCTCACCTCTTATTCCATTGTTGGCTCCCTCATGTTCACATTCACTCCCTTCCCCTCTCCCCGTCTCTCTCTCACACACACGCCCTCCCTTTCTCACACTCGCTCTCTCACACACACACACTCCCTCTCTCACACTCCCTCTCTCGCGCACACACACTCCCTCTCCCACATTCTCTCTCTCACACTCCCTCTCTCACACACACACACTCCATCTCCCACACTCCCTCTCTCACACTCCCCCTCTCACACTCCCTCTCTCACACACACACTCCCTCACTCACACTCCCTCTCTCTCACACACACTCCCTCTCTCACACTCCCTCTCTCACACTCCCACTCTCACACTCCCTCTCTCACACTCCCTCTCTCACACACACACTCCATCTCTCACACTCCCCCTCTGACACTCCCCTCTCTCACACTCCCTCTCTCACACACACACTCCCTCTCTCACACTCACTCTCTCACACTCCCTCTCTCACACACACACTCCATCTCTCACACTCCCCCTCTCACACTCCCTCTCACACTCCCTCTCTCACACACACACATACTCCCTCTCTCACACTCCCCTCTCACACTCCCTCTCTCACACTCTGGAGCCATCATCAAGGGATGCGAGTGCGGTGCTGTTCTGCTTGAATTCCTGGTCCAGGAGAGAAGGGTTTCTGCAGAAAATGGCCACAATCTGGTCAAAGATCTTTCTCCGAGTCTCCGGCACTGGGAAGAAGGTGATGACAAAGAAGCCGATCAACAGGAAGGTGAAGATAAGGAAAAAGATTGGAGCACAGAGCTCATGGCAATGGGAAAGAGGAAGAGAGAGACTTACATTGCAGTGTCACCTGTCACCACCCGAGAAACTTCTTCCTTTCCTTTTCCTCTGAGGCATCAAGGTGCACAAGCTGCAACAACTTCGAGATCCCCACAGCCTTCTGGAACCTTCCTACCCTCCCGTTCCCTCTGACTCCATTCCCTAGCCCAGCCCCACCTCCCTGTCATGTATTCACCATCCGTCCTGACCTTCCACTCCCTGAGGCTGAACGGCCTCTACCCTGTAAAGCTCCCTGTTTTATCCCTGTGATGGACTCATCCTCACCCTGAGCAACGTTTCCTTTGACTCCTCTCATTTTCTTCAGGTCAGACGGGTTGCCAGGGGAACCCGCATTAGCCCCAGTTTCTTCTGCCGCTTTGTGGGTTATGTGGAACATTGCTTGTTCCGCTCCTGTCCCTGACCCTATCCATTATTCTGTCTCCGTTATATCGACGGGATCATCGGCACTGCTTCCCTCCCCCCGTCTGTGGGACAACAGAAGTTTAGTGTTCCTTGGTTTTATTGAGGAGGGCTCATAAAGGCTGAGGGGCTGAAGCGTGTAGTTTAATAATGGAAGGGGAGTGGCAAGGTCTCCCAGTTCAGGTGATTTCTAGTTTGTTTTAGCTGGAGCAATCACAAGATGTGAGAGTCCAGGGAGTTACAAGCTTCAGGAAAGGATTCCTCTGTCTTTATCTGAAATCTCTCTCTGGGTGTGGTTCCCTCCAGCCTGGAAGAATCTGTGTTTGAATTGATCTTTTTTGCCAAGGGGTATTTTATGGAATGCGACAGTCTCGGAACAGTTAATTAATAATAATTACTGTATCTGGTCCGATATAAGTTCTGAAGTCCATTGTCTTTTGCTCATGTTTCAACTGGAGTGTTTAAATAAATTCTGTTTAAAGCCGAGTGGTTTGAACAGCTGCATCACATCGATAACACACACTTCACATCTTCCTTTAAAATAGGAAAAAGTTAGGGGCTAGGCTACATTTTCAGATATTTTGAGGGGCTCTGGCCTAGTCCATGACAGCTTAGGACTGGAAACACTTATTGATTTCGCTTCCAATTTCCACCAGACTCTTCCCTTCACTTCATCCATCTCTGACTCCTCCCTTCCCTTCCTTGACATCTCTGTGCCCATTTCTGGGTGCAGTATTCCAAGCATCAGACTTGCTGTAGGCAGTATGTGTCCACCTACAGCACATGGACTGCAGGGATGAAGATAGCAGCCCATCCCCCACCTTCTGGAGAATAACTAGGGACAGGAAATAAATGCTGCTACACCCAGAGACACCTTCACCCCACCAGGTGCTAAAAAAGCCAGAGCATTAATTTCAAAAATATACTTTACTCATAAAATACTTTGATGATCTATACAAGTGGACATGCCATACATATATAAACATTCCATTTCTTTGCATACCGAAACAGAGTAATCGTTCCTATTTACAGGTCTGTACAATTACATTTTTTTCGCTGAGGCGTCAGCAGAGCCCAACTGCCTTTTGTTCTTCGTTAGGCAGGCAGACGTTACACGGTGGTCTTTCCCCACCGCGCCGAGGCATCGGCACATTCCAGAAGGAGGTGTGTGACAGTCTCTTCCCCCCCGCAGCCGCTTCGAGGGCAGCGTGCGGTGTGGCTGAGAGTCCGGGCATGCATAAAGGATCTCACAGGCAGAGCCCTTCTCATCACCAGCCAAGCCATGTCTTGGTCTTTGTTGGAAAGTTCTGGCGATGAGGCATTCTGCCAAGTGGCCCGGGTGACTGCATCGGCGCAGGTTCTGGGAATAGGCCAGACCTGTGCCACGTACAACAGCAATGACAATGCCTCACACCTGATGACCACATTTTTTCCCGCGATGGAGAGCGACCGTAGCCTCCATCTGCCCAGTTTCTGCCTCACTTTACTGATACGCTCCTCCCAAGACTTGGCGCACGCCCCAGCCCCCCCGAACCAAATACCCAGCACCTTCAGGTGGTCAGTCCTGATGGTGAAGGGGATCGAGGATTGGTCGGCCCAGTTCCCGAAGAGCATGGCCTCGCTCTTGCCTCGGTTTACCTTGGCCCCCAAGGCCCGTTTGAACTGTCACATATGCACATGAGTGTGCGCACGGACAGCGGATCCGAGCAGAAAACGGCGACGTCATCCATGTACAGGGAGGCCTTAACCTGCAGGCCCCCCCTGCCAAGAGTAGTCATCCCTCTCAGGCTCGCATCCTTCCTGATGGACTCGGCAAATGGCTCTATGCAGCACACAAACAAGGCAGGAGAGAGTGGGCAGCCCTGCCTGACTCCAGATCTGACTGGGAAGCTATCTGATTCCCACCCATTGATTGAGACTGCACTGACGATGTTGGTGTAGAGCAGTCTGATCCAATTGCAGATTCCCTCCCCAAAGCCCATTTTGGAGAGAACATCTCTCATATACATGTGTGATATCCTGTCAAAGGCTTTCTCCTGGTCCAGGCTGATCAGGCAGGCGTCCAACCCTCTGTCCTGCACGTAGGCGATCGTATCCCTGAGGAGTGCGAGACTCTCAGCGATCTTCCTGCCCGGCACAGCACAGGTTTGGTCAGGGTGAATCACCGACCCCAGAGCAGACCTGACCCAGT
Organism: Hemiscyllium ocellatum; assembly: GCF_020745735.1. Classification (NCBI taxonomy): domain Eukaryota; kingdom Metazoa; phylum Chordata; class Chondrichthyes; order Orectolobiformes; family Hemiscylliidae; genus Hemiscyllium; species Hemiscyllium ocellatum. The sequence continues at coordinate 41,652 of NW_026868233.1, forward strand.
TGGCGATTACCTTTGACAGGATTTTGTAATCCGCATTCAACAGTGTGATCGGTCTCCAATTTTTGAGTTCCTCCCTCTCCCCCTTCCGCTTGTAGATGAGGGTGATGATGCCTTTCCTCATGGATTTACTCATGGTTCCTGTCCGAAGCATACTGACATACACCTCCAGCAGGTCCTGGCCAATCAAGTCCCACAGAGCGGAACAGAGCTCGACCGGTAAGCTGTCGCTTCCGGGAGTTTTATTCTTTTCGAAGGACTCGAGGGCCTTGGTCAGCTCATCCAGAGATAGCGGCTGGTCCAGCCTCTCGCGTGTTCTGTCGTCTAAGACCTCCGTGATAGACGACAGGAACGACTGGGAGGCCGCGCTGTCGGTCGGCTTCGCGTCATACAGACTGGCATAGAAGGATTTACTGATCCTCATGACGTCAGCCTGAGATGACGTTGTCGAGCCGTCTTCTTCCTTCAGGCTGCTGAGCACAGAGCTCTCTTTGTGCACCTTCTGGAAGAAGAAACGTGAGCACGCCTCGTCCTGCTCCACCGAGGGGACCCTGGACCGGAAGATTATCTTGGAAGCCTCCGAGGAAAAGAACGAGGCTTGCTGGCCCTTCACCTCCTTGAGGTCCTCCGTGACATCGACCCCCATCGTCTGCAGCAGGAGTAGGTTCTGCATACTTTCCTGGAGCTGGGACAGTTTTCCGCGCCTCTCTCTCGCCTCCTGAACACCTTTAAGGATGAAGAACCTCTTGATGTTCCCTTTAACTGTTTCCCACCAGTCTGCTGGAGACTCAAAGAGGGGCTTCACGGTTCTCCAACCTGTGTAGTCCCTCTTGAGCTCCTCAATGTTTCCCGGGGTCAACAGCTTAGTGTTCAGCTTCCACGTTCCCTTACCCGCCCGCTGCTCGTCTTGTAGGTGACAGTCGGCCAGTAGGAGGCAGTGGTCAGAGAAGAACATCGGCTTGACGTCAGTGGTTCTAACCGAGAGCGTTCGGGACACAAACAGGTAATCTATCCTTGAGCAGATAGACCCGTCTGCCCGTGACCAGGTGTATCTACGCTGCACTCCATCTGCAGGGGTACTGAAGACGTCGTGCAGCTTGGCATCTTTTACCGTGTCCATCAGGGCTCTGGACGTGGCGTCCAGTTTACTGTCCCCCCCCGCCGGATCGTCCATCTGCATCAATGATACAGTTGAAGTCTCCGGCCAGAATGACCGGCCTGGACGTAGCCAGCAACAGTGGAAGCTGCTGCAGGACGGCCAACCGTTCACTCTTACCCACTGGGGCGTACACATTGATCAGTCTCAGGGGAGCATTCTTGTACATAACGTCGGCGACGAGGAGGCGCCCGCCCACCACCTCCTTAACCTCAGAGATGGTGAAGTTGCTTCCTCGCAACAGGATACCCAGGCCGGAGGCGCGGCTATCGTTGCCCCCCGACCAAACTGACGGCCCATGGGCCCACAAACTCGACCATCTCCTGTAGCTGCTGAGGTGCGGTATCCCACACTCCTGCAGAAACAGGAGGTCGGCTTTAACACTGGCCAGGAAGGCTATCGTAGAAACACATCGCGTAGCCGATTTGATGCTACACACATTGATGCTGGCAATTTTAAACCCCATTTTAACAGTTTACAAGGTTAACAGTCTATTTGCTGCTGGTCCTGCTCCTCTGGGGTAGCTGTGTGCATCCCCGTGGTGACGGCAAACTGCTGGACCATCCCAGGGCTGAGGTAGCTGTCCGGCTCCACGCTGGAGCCATTTCCCCGCTCTGGTGTCTTTGTGTCGGGCCCGTGGTCCGCACTGAACAGTTCTCCATCTGACAGCGGGGCTGTCACAGGACCGCTGCTCCCAGTTACCTGGAGCTGTGGCCCAGTGGGTACCTCCTGGTTCCCACTGGGTAGTGGGAGGCCTTTACCCGTCCCCTCAGAGGGATTGTCCTTTCCTTCCTGGGTGGTGCTGCCCTCCTTTCTCCCCACAGCGCTCTGTCTCTTCCTCTGGGGAGGACCCTTCTTGCACCCGTCCTCACCATCGGAAGAGCTGCCTGAGTCTTTGACTTGTAGGTGTCGCTTCCCCTTTCGCTGGGTGGATTTGGGGGCCCCCGGGAGGCTTCTTCTTCCTGTTTTTGACTGTGATCCAGTCCTCTGCCTCCTTTGATTCCACCTCTTCCATTTCCTCCGTCTGCCTTGAAGGAGCTTGGATCGGCTGCTGCACCTCCCCGCTGTCTGCCGTCTGCTCCGCTACAGCCTGCCCTTCCTTCTGGGTGCCTCCAGGCACCGTTTCCATGCTGTTCGTGGTACCTTGCTGGTCTTAGTCGGTCTACGGCTCGTGTTGCCACCTCCGGCCATCTGTGTGTAAGTGGCGGCTCCTCGTCTTGGACAGGCCTTGTACATGTGGCCCGCCTCTCCACACAGGTTACAGTTCTTGGCCTCCTTACAATCCTTGGTCGGGTGGCCTTCCTGTTTGCCGTTTCGGCAGACGGTCACCTTACAGTCGGCCGCCATGTGGCCTGACCTCCCGCAGGTTCGGCACACCTTCGGTTGCCCTGCGTACGTCAGGTAACCTCTGCTTCCTCCGATGGTGAAGCTGGAGGGTGGGTGGAGGATGTTCCCGCTGCCATCGACCCTCAGGGTTACCCTGACCTGACTTTTACTGGTCCAGATCCCGAAAGGATCGACCATATCGGTGCTTTCTCCTTCGACCTGGACATACCTCTTCAAGAAGGTCAGCACGTCTGCCGCTGGGACGTAAGGGTTGTACATATGGATTGTAACAACCCGACTCCTCTGCGCAGGAAGCACACACAACGGGACGACCGACAAGATGGAGAACAGAGGTTCCCCTTCCTTCTCCTTGAAGACCTTCAGGAGCTGCTCGCACTGCTTCACACTCCTGAAGGTCACATCGAAATACCCTGCCCCCAGGGAAATCCTGCAGGCAGTACACATCCATTTTTTTTAATTTCAAAATATACTTTATTCATAAAATAAATCTTTGGTACCTGTACAATTTGTCATGTCGTTCATAGATATATACACTGCAATAAATCTTTGATAACTGTCATGTTGTTCACATTGCATGTCTTAACCTTACAAATAAACAGATTGAATTAAACAAATTTACCATTATCCTATTGACAGTCCCTTTATTAACCATCCAGTCTCTTATTATTTAGCTGTGGCTTCAGCGGAACCCACCTATTGAGTGGGTGCCCTGTTATACAATAGCAAAGGAACCTTCTTTAACTCCCAGTTTATGGGATTACCATTGTCCATTTGACTGTCCTGTCTCTGGGGGAGCTGTCTGCATCCCCAAGGTGAGCACGAACTGCTGGACCTTCGCTGGGCTGAGGTAGCTATCCAGCTCCTCACTGGGGTCATTTACCCGCTCTGGTGTCATTGAGCCAAGGCAAGGGTCCGCACCGTCCAGTTCTGTGTCTGACAATGGTACTGTCAGAGGATCACAGCTTTCAGTTACCTGTAGTTGTGGGGCAGTGGGTACCCCCTGGTTCTCACTGGGTGGAGGGTGGACTTCGGGGGGTCCGTTGTTTCCTGGTTGGGAGGAAATGCCCTCCCCATTATCTACGGCGCTCTGTCTCTTCTTCTGTTGGTGGTGACCTTCTTTGCGCCCGTCTTCCCCATCCGAAGCGCTGTCTGTCTCTCCATCATGCAGCTGTCTTTTCCCCCTTTGCTGGGAGGCTTTGGGGGCCTGGCAGGATTTTCTCTTCCTGTTTTTAACAGGTATCCACTCCTCTGCCTTCTCGATTCCCTCCTCCTCCATTGCTTCCATCTGCCCAGCTAGAGCTAGGATCAGCTGCTGTGTCTCCCCGCTGGCTGCTGTCTCCTCCACTCCAGCCTGTTCTTCTTTCTGGGTGTCATCAGTCTCCGTTTCCCTGCTGTCTGGGTGGACCTTGCTGGTCTTTGGGGGTCCACGGCTCACATTGCCACCTCCAGCCATCTGTGCGTAAGTGGGCCCCCCCCCCGTCTTGGGCAGGTCTTGTACATGTGGCCCGCCTCTCCACACAGGTTGCAGCTCTTTGCTTCCTGACACTCCTTAGTCAGGTAACCCTCCTGTTTGCAATTCCTGCAGATGGTCACCTTACAATCCGCCCCCACGTGTCCCGCCTTCCCGCAGGTTCGGCACACTTTCGGCTGCCCTGCGTATGTCAGGGGGCCTCTGCTCCCTCCAATTGCGAAGCTCGAGGGTGGGTGGAGAATGTTCCCATTATCATCGACCCTCAGAGTTACCCTGACCTGCCGCTTACTGGTCCAGATCCCAAAGGGGTCGATCACATCAGTGGCTTCTCCCTCAACTTGGACGTACTTTCCCAGGAAGGTCAGGACATCAGCCGCTGGAACATAGGGGTTGTACATATGGATTGTAACAACCCGACTCCTCTGTGTAGAAAGCACACACAATGGGACCGCCGACAAGATGGAGAACAGCGGCTCCCCTTCCTTCTCCTTGAAGACCTTCAGGAGCTGCTCGCAATGCTTCATACTCCTGAAGGTCACGTCAAAATACTCTGCCCCAGGGAAATCCTGCAGGCAGTACACGTCCGCTGCAGCGAACACACAACATCCCAACAGCACCTTCTTAACAAACAGCATGCGATCGACCGGAGTATGACCCTTCACCTTCTTCACAGTCACCCTGACTGTGTTTCGAACCCCCTGTCCAGGGCTGCGAGTGGCTGCTGAGGCCATAGCTCCGAGGTTGGCTGGTCCCTGAATTGGCTTTAGGCTGAAGCCAGCATGAAGATCCACCAATAGCAGGTCAGCACAACCAAACGATCCTCCAACGTCCAACCATGATCCAGCGATGATCTCTACTAGCTCTGATAAATCACAACCTGTCCTGATAAGAACAGGTAGTTGATCTTAGCCAAAAGGCCGAGAAGCACTAATCATGGTATCTCCCCTGCCAGGTAAATGTGGACAAGAATTATTGAGATTTATTCTTAAAATGAGCTGTTTTCTCTGTTGCTGTTGAGAACAAGCAGCTCTCCCTGTTTGGTGCATGTGTTTGTTTTGGTTAATTGCTGTCTTCTGATTTGTTTGTATTTTGATGTTGTGATAGTCTGCAATGTACTGGGGATGGGTTATGGGGGGGTGCAGGGGCCGCTTTTAAACTGGATCTTGCTGTGTAATTCTGCATCAAAGTGCTCTCGCTCACCGCCCCGACCTCCCTAAATTATCTTTTCTCCCTTTTATCCCAAAGAACCTTTGTTGGGAAAGCTGGAAAGTGAAGATCCAAAATGCCTGGGACCAGGAAAGCCTTGGACAAGGGCAACCTCTAGAGGGGAGCACGGGCCAGAGGCCTGAGGCCTGGTTGCCAGGCTGCAGCCTGTGGGGCCCAGGTGAAAGGTGGTCTGTTTATAACCCCGAGGTTTATTCTCCACTGCGGGGTGGGGGGAGTGTGGAGGCCTGGTTTGTAGGGCCCTCTGGTTAATTGGGTCCTGTCAGATTGTGGCCCTGTCGTTTTTAAAATGGGTTTGAAGCCTGGGTTTAAAGTAACCAGGGTTTTGGGATTGTGACACAAACAGGTTAACCTGCAGGATCTGTGAGGCAGGACTCCCGAGGAGGGAAATAAAACCCAAAATATCTGACCCTCTGTAAAGTCTTGTCACAATGTCAGAGGAATGTGGGTCATAGAGAGGTAGGATGATAAATGAGCCGTCGTTATTTAAAGTGGAGGGGAATAAAGATTACAGTGTACAGGATTAAATTAGAGAGAAACACACAAAGAGAGATCTCAGAGATGGAGAGTAAGCTAGGAGGAACAGAGAGAGAGAGAAGGAACACGGGATGGGGAGTAACAGATAGAGGTATCAGAGATGGACAGAGAGTGAGGGGGTTAGAGAGAGGGGGGGAACAGAGGGGCAAGTGTTTGGAATTTGTTGAACAGTCGGGTTGGTCCCTCTGTTGTCCTGGAGACAGAATTGAACCCTTAACCAACGCCAGTGACACACACGATCTGTCTGATGTCACACTGCTGCAGTGGGATCTTGCTGTGTGTATTTCTAGCCTCTGGTTAACTGGTCTATTGTGATTTCTTTGCGTTTCGATGTTGCTGTGATGTGATGCAATGCATTAATGATGCAATAATTAAACTGAACCAGTATCACAGTAAAGTGAGAGACTGTGGAAGGCCAAAGAGCAGTGGGATCTTGCTGTGCTTTTAGTACCACTGTTGGATTTTATTTCAAATCAATTTTTATTTGTCTCTGTCAGTTCCCAGAGGAGGAGATTGGATCCAGGAGCTGAACCTCAGGACGGTGCAGAGACTGAGAGAATCAAATCATTTCTGCCGCCTGGAATCGTCAGACAAGAGCCAGAAACATTCAGAGAGAGAGAGAGAGAGAACAATCAGAAACTGGCCTGTCTCCTTGTTCATTTATACACACACACACACACACACACACACACAGTAGAATTGTGGGGTTCAGGCTGTCTCTGTAGGATATTTATCACAAGGGGCAAGTTCTGGGCTGTGGGCAAAGGGGCAGAAAGATGGAGAGGGAGCTGCTGCACAGTCTGATCCCACAGATGTCACTGCCTCCCTCTTGCTGTCCAGCTCCCACCTCTCCCTTTGTGTCCCCAGCTCACTCTCTCTGTCTCTGTCTGTCCCACATCTTTCCTTCAATCCCCATCCTTCCCATCTCCTCCCTGTTCACATTCCCCTGTAGATTCCCTTCCTACAACTCTCTGGATCCTCCCTCTTTTCTGGAACTGTTGGTTTGTTCAATCTCCAACCTCCCTGCTAACCTCTCCCCACACCCCTCTCTGTGTCAGCCGTGCGGGATCTTGTTGTTCCTGCCTGAGGATCATTCTATCTGCTTCATACTATCAACCCCCCTCTCTTTCACTAGCTGTCTGTTGTATCTCTCTCTTGTGGCTGCTCTTCTCTCATTCTCTCCCTCTCTCTGGCTGTCTCTCTCTCTCTCTCTATCTCACCTTTGGATTTCTCTCCCTGGACTTTTACTTTCTCTCTCCCCCTCCCTCCCTGTGTTAGGCATTTCTCCCTCTCTCTCTGTCTCTCTCTCTCTGTCCTGTCTACCCCTCCCTAAGTGTTTTGTTCTCTCTGTCCTGTTCTCTCCCTGGGTTTTACACGCTCTCCTGTCTGTCCCCTGTTTCTCTCCCTGGGAGTTTCATTCCCTGGGATCTTTCTCTGTCCTTTGTTCTCTCTGCCTGGGTGTTTCTCTCTCTCTTTCCCTGGTTTCTCACTGTGCCTCTCTCTCTCTCCCCATGTCTGTCCTTCTGTCTCTCCCTGGGATCTTTCTCTGTCCTTGGCTCGCTCTGTGCCCCTCCCTCAGTCTCTGTCCCTCATCTCACTCACTTTCTCTCCCCCTCCCTATCTGTCCCTCCCTCCCTCTGTCCTGCTGTTCCTGTCCCAGGGTAGATTTGAACTCGGTAGCACTTGGTGCTGCACATGCTGTTATCTCAGTGGGATCTTGCTGTTCCCTGTGTCTCCCATTGCTGTCCCAACGATGAGTGGGGGTGGGGGTAGGGGTGAGAAAGCCCCTTTCTCACTGAGGACGGTGGAGGGGGAACATGGGATCTTGCTGTGCATGAAAAAGCACACAGTTTATAGCCCAGTCAGTCAGTTTGCATCCTCCCCGTACCCCACCCCCTCCAGCCCAGGGGCGAGGGCCCAGTGAAGGGGGGAGGGGAGGGGAGACAGTTATTGTACACGATGGAGACACAGTGGGGGCTTTTATATCCAGTGGGGGATGCAGGTAGGAATGGCAGTGGGGGCAGTATGGAGAAAGGGCAATTAGACCAGGACAAGGTGGTGGGGGGCAAAATGTTTGGGGGAAAGTGCAAGAGTTGGGTGGGGGTAATAACTCTGGGGATGGGCAAAAATGCCAGGGCAGAAAACCGGGGGTGGGGTCAGTGGGGGAGGAAGTTGCTCAATTGGGGCAGTTTCAAAAAACTGGGGAGGAACAAAAAAAATGGAGCGGGACAAAATGAGAGAAAATATATTCCCCCCACACCCATTTTTGACTCCCCCAGCTCTGGGCACAATTGGCAGGGGGCAAAATTGTTGGCGGTGGGATTGTGAAGGGCAAAAGTGAGAGACATAAAACAGTGGGCACTGCAAGATGGGGCATAAAATATGAGGGGGTAAAGTCAGGGCCGGGGGGTTGTTATTGCTGGAATTAATTTGGACAGGGAACAGGGCCTGCAGTTTACAGACAATGGAATGGACAGGGACAGGAGCAAATTGTCCCGATAGTAAAAAAACCTGCTCTTGTGCAGTGGCAGAGGGAGGCCACCAGAGGGTGGCATTGTATCACTTTGAACACAATGGGGTCAGACACAGACACAGTGAGAGTCAGAGAGGCTGGGGTGAGCTGAAAGTGGGAATAAAAGGATCCTTCTCAGGATGTAATTACACATTGGCATTTCCATGGTGGGGGCGTGATGCTATGATAACCAAAATCGGGAAGCAATGGTGGTGGAAGGGCATGGGCAGAGATTTCACTCGATTCTGTCACCGCTGTGTGACGTGTGCCCAGTACAACCCAGGCTGGCCCATTAAAATTAGAATGGGGCCCCAGCCACGCCCAAAGGGACTCTGGGGCAGTTACAGATGGATTTTATGGGACCTCTTCCCCAATCCCATGGGAAGACGGATTACCTTGTGATTATTGACCAATTTACCAGGTGGGTCGGGGCCTACCCTACCCAGAACTGATCAGTTAACGCTGTGGCAAGGGTTGTAGCTGAGGAGGGGATGCCCAGGTGGGGGAGTTGGGTGCCGTCCCAGATTGACTCCGACCGGGGACCCATTTCACTGTAAGTGTTGTAAAAACCACATGTCAGCTGATGGGCATTAAACTGAAATTTCACACACATTACCATCCACAAAGTTCAGGCATGGTGGAGTGAATGAACAGAACTCTTCAACCCTCCCTTGCTGAGGCCATGCAGGACTCTAACAAATGCTGGCTGAGTTCCTGCCTGCAAAACCCGTGATTCCAGTCCACCACAAGCTGGTCAAATGGTTTGCCCCATTACCAGTCGATGACAGGTCGGGCAATGTAACCGTTCAGGAAGCTCCGGGATGTTCCTGTTTATTGTTGCCTTCACCCTTTGCCTGGTAGCCACTGGGGGGCAGCACCAAATGAATTGTGCCACCCTCAGTCCTGCTCCCCGGAGTAGGCGCGGGGTTCCATGTTAATACATACCTAACCATGTTCTATCAGCACACACAGCAAAATAACATCTCGAAATGCTGGGTGTGTACTCGAATCCCTGCACACTCTATTGGGGGGGTTCCCCTGAATCCCATTCCGTTTAATAAATGCAAAACGGTGGAATGGTGGTTGGACCAGAACAGATCCTCACATTTATCCATTTGGGGGATGGGCGGGGGTTCGGTCTGACAGAGAATCTCCCCGGTCATTCATGAGAGGCCCTGACCAGACCATTTCTGCTGCCAATGATGAGGTCACCTGGGAGACCACGGGTTATAACATGCAAAACTATAAAGGTTGGTTCCGGCCTCACTACATCCTTTAACATACCCCCCTCTGGCTCTGACCCTCACAAATACCGTGGGTGAAGGAACGCCCACGGGGGCGATTTGTTTTAATTCCACATCAGGGTGGAATGCTGGAACAAGCAAATGTTCCCGTTCCCTGCTCCTTACCCTGTCCGCCCGCCGAGTGTTTCTTTCTGGAATATTCTGAGCCTTGAGGTTGTCAACATGACGACTGGGAAAATGTACAAAACCATTTGGACTTCAATTCCGACTGATTACCTGAGGCCTTACAATGAGAATTACTCTGACTGTGCTGTCAAGGCCTACCCTTGGCTCCCTCCATATTGGGACTGAGACAAGGTGGGGGGAGGGGAAATGAGGAAACTGGAGTTTCCTCCAGTTATCTTCAGTTTCCATTTTTCCCCTCCCCCACCTTGTCTCAGTCCCAACCCTCGAACTCAGCACCACCTTCCTAACCTGCTATCTTCTTCCTGACCTCTCCGCCCCCACCCCCACTCCAGCCAATCACCCTCACCTTAACCTCCTTCCACCTATCTCATTACCAACACCCCTACCCCAAGTCCCTCCTCCCTACCTTTTATCTTAGCCTGCTTGGCACACTTTCCTCATTCCTGAAGAAAGACTCATGCCCGAAACTTCGATTCTCCTGCTCCTTGGATGCTGCCTGACCTGCTGTGCTTTCTCCAGCAACACATTTTCAGCTCTGATCTCCAGCATCTGCAGTCCTCACTTTCTCCTATTTGCGAGTGGCACAAGGTGGCCCCTGTGCTGTTATTGGGGCCTAGTGCGGCACATACATTCCGAATACCTCAGACAACATAACTGACCAAGCGGATCACATCCACCTGGAGGCTGATAATATCCAGCAGGAAGGGAAACAGTTTCATGATTATAATCCTACCCCACTGATTATTACTGGATGGTGGCAGTCTGTTCATCATGCTCCTGCATGTCTCGGACCACAAGGGGGGAACTGAAAACAGGAACGAACTAAACAAGAAATACTTACAGAACACAATGGCGATCTCCGTGTGTGCATGTACAGAACACAAGAAACCATCTTTCGCGGTCTTTTGTTGTACGTGCCATCCAGACTATAAAAACTGCTGTCCCTGATGTTCAAGGAGGGACAGCCTGGTCAAGTTCCACGGTTAGGGGCACAATCACGCTGCCCCTCCCAAAAGGGTTTGATTTAATAAATTTGATTTACTTACTTCTAAATGTAAATTTTATTAATTTTGGTACAACACTATCCAATCAGTTAACACCCGTGTAAAATGTTCCCCAAATGCGGGAATTGATATTAAAGTTGCTGGCTTTATCACTGCCTGAAAGTTTCCAATTTCCTGACACTTATGAAATGTCCTCCAAAATTCGACTACATCTTTATACAGTTCAGGCCAATAAAAATGTTCTTGGATTTTGACATGAGTTGTCCTTACTCCCAAATAACCTCCTCCTGCTAATTTATATCCACAACATTTCCTTTCCCCATCCTACCTGGAATACAACTTGATAACCTGCTGCCCATTTCCCATCCACCTGAATGTGTGATGGTCTCCATTTCCTCAGGAAGGCCTCATTTATAAGATAGCAACATTCTGGGGTCTCTACAGATTCTGTGTTCTATATTCGATATTCTAATCGCTGGCTAATGAAGACTAGCATCCCGTACGCCTTCTTAACCATCCTGTCTACCTGTGCTAACAGCTTCAGGGATCTATGGACTTGTACACCAAGCTCCCTTTAATCCTCAGTGCTCCCCTCGGACATGCCATTTATTTGGCCTCTCCAGCCTGTTCCACCGTTCGTGGGACCGTGGCTGATGTGACATTCCTCACAGCCACTTTCCTGCCTGTTCCCTGTAACCCTTGATTCCCCGACTGATCACTGATCTCTCTCTGATGGAGAGAAACACAAGCATTAGCCTGCCCTCTCTCCATGGATGCTGCCTGACCGCTGTGATTCCAGCATTTTTTATTTTCAGTACAGATTCCAGCTTCTGCAGTAATTAGCTCCCACAAGGATCCAACTCTCTCATTCTTAAATATACACAGGGGACTCTGCTCCCACAGCTCTCCCTGTGGCTGTCCCATCTTATTTATCCCCCATAAAACAAATCTTAATTTCTCATTTATTACCTCAGCTCGGTGTGTACAACCTACATTTGTAATTTTGGGACAGAATTAGTCCGTGTCGTATTCCCATTACCCGATGTGCATAGTGACCAACCTTTTACATCAGCTGCCAATCTATTATCATTACCTATTCTTTGTCACTCTTATTGACCTGATGCTCAATTTCAATTTTTTGATGATGTTTCTAATCCTAAATACTACTGTCAATCTCAATTATTATTACTTTGTACATGAGATGTGTGGATCTCTGACTAAAATAGCATTTCTGGCCCATCCCTAACATCCCCAGTGAAGACGGTGGTGTGCTGATAAGAGTCATTGCTGTTTCTGCATTTACCTGCATGCACTTTGTCTTATTCACTCGCGGGACGTGAGCATCGCTGGTCCAGACCTGGCTGGGAACACTGCCTGTACCCAGATGCTCCTCCATAATGTGTGGGGGTGAGCTGCCTTGTTGAACCACTGCAGTCCGTGTGGTGTAGGTAGACCCACAATGCTGTTAGGGAGGGAGCTCCAGGATTCTGACCCAGTGAAGGACCGTTGACATATTTCCAAGTCAGGATGGTGAGTGGCTTTGAGGTGAATGTGCAGGGATTTCCGTTCTCATCTATCTGCTGCTCTTGCCCATCTGGATGGTAAAGTTTGTGGGTTAGGAAGATGCTGTCTGAGGGCCTTTGGTGAATTTCTGCAGTTCATGTTGGAGATGGTCCACACTGCTGCTGCTGAGAAACAGTGGTGGAGGGGGGGTGCGGTGTTTGTGGATGTGGTGCCAACTAAGCAGCTGCTTTGTCCTGGATGGTATCAAACTTACTCGCTGTTGATGGAGTTGCAGTCATCCAGACAAGTGGGGAGCATTCTGTCACACTCTTGACTTGCGCTCTGTAGATGGTGGACAGGCTTTGGGGAGTCAGGAGGTGAGTTCCATGTAGCAACATTCCAAACCTCAAACAAATGTGGCCTTGATATTAAAGGTAGTCAGTCCCACCTCACCTGTGGGAATCAATTCATTCGGGGCAGCAGTTCTTTAACGCTGTTTTTGAGCAGCTGGAGTTGGGGGCACTTCCCACAGATGCAGTTCGCAGGGACACTAGTGGTGACCCCTTACCTCCCACATTCTACAAGAGGGACATTCAACTGCCCGAACCTCCATTCCCACTGTTCTAAATTCCCGAGACTACTGAGAAACTAAAGGAAAATACTGAAACCAGTCAACTTCCCAATTGGGGCACAGAGCCCTTTTGTTTTGGTGAGAGGAGGAAGACGGTTTGGAGACATTCCCGAGTACTGTTTGGGGGAAAGCAACTGCCCAAATACAAAGCCTTACTTAACTAGCAGTCCCGTGTCTGCTCGTGCTCAGTGTACGCTCCACCTATACAAGAGGTAAACCTTTATATCCGTTTAAACTGACCTTCCTGTCGGGCCTCTGGTCATCGTTGTCACTCCTCCCACTCCAACTGCCACCAGAAAAAAAAATCCAGGATGAAGCAGCCGCTTGATTGTCACCACATCCCCAGACATCCCCTCCCTCCATCACTGACACTCAGTAGTAGCAGTGTTTACCAACTACACGGTGCACTGCAGAAATTCACCAAAGATCCTCACACAGCACCTTCCAAACACACGAGCACTTCCACCTCGAAGGACAAGGGCAGCAGATCGATGGGAACATCACCCCCTTCAAATTCCCCTCTGAGTCACTCACCATCCTATTTAGAAATATATTGTTATTCCATCAGTGTTAAAGGCAGCTCAGCAGTACCTTCTCAGGGGCAATTCGGCATGGTGAATAACTACAGACTCAGTCAGTGATACCCACATCCCACTCTGAACTGAGACAATGTTGCTGCATAAATAAATGTGTTTGTGCAACAGCTTAGGTCCCGAAGCATGTAACCAACTGCACTGAATTGATAAATAAAAGGCGAGTAGCCAACAGGATTGATTCCTTGAATGATATAATATAAGAAAGACACAACAACAGTTAACCACAGGAGGATGAAGCTCCCAGAGATGGTGAAGAGCAAAATCACAGCCTTCCTTCTGCTCTCCATCTCTGGGTCTCTGTGATTCTCTCCTTTGCTCTCACCCTTCAGCCTCTTCCGGACTCGACTGGTCACTAAAATGTGTCTGACTGTCAGAGCATTGAGCAACAGAATTAAAGCGAATGGCAGTAAAGGGGTTAAAACTGTATCGAGCCAATCTAATACCATCCACCAAGTCTCAGTAAAGTAGCTTAACTTCGTTATACAGTAGAATGGCATTTTGTTGATTATCCTCACAGGCTCATATTCAAAATAGAAGGGGATGTTTTTCAGACAGAACAGGGTGCAGGTTGTTGCCAGAACCACAGTTGCAGCTTTATCAGTGCAATACTTTGTTCTCAGCTTCTGACAACAAATGGTCACAAATCGGTCAAAGGAGAAAGTGATGGTGAACCAGACAGAGCAGTCCCTGGCAGCACGATACAGTGCCCCAATAACACTGCACACAGGAGTGATGTTCAGGAAAGACTGCGGGTAATAATAGAAAGGTAATTTCCACAGTATAACCTCAGTAATAATGACCATCAGATCGGCAGCTGCCATAAACACCAGGTAACGAGTAGTGCAAGGGGAAACACCACAGTTTTGCTTGGAAAGGACTGTAACTGCTAGCAAATTGACTGTGGGAGACAAATGGGAAACGAAACAACAAATTATTGATCAGAAATATCCCCTACCCATTCCAGAGAGCAACAACAAGGTTTTACCAACAAATCCCCATGCACTGTGTGATTGGGAGTGGTTGGGAGTGAGTGAGTTTGAGTATCAGACTTTTAACATTTACTCCAGATTGTCCTCCAGCCCAGTCAGTTTTCGAGATTCTCGAGTTTAGACAGATATTGAGCTCACAGCCACTCCTAGGAGAGCAGACCGACGTCTCTGATTTTCTTTGGTTGCATTGTAAGGTACGGATCCCCATTACAATCCTCAATCCCAAGTCAGTTATAGACTAGCAATTGGACTGTCAATAATCCAAACTCTTCCCTTCTCCAGAGAAACAGTAATCGCCTGATCCTATCATTGGACTTAATCCTGATCGGAGCCATGGCAGGATTATAAAACAGGTCACCAGAACCTGTGTGAGATTTCAAACACAACTACACCATGTATCTTAAACAAGGGCAGTACAGCAGAGCATGCAGGACTCCCTAAATGACAATGTGGGAGTTTAGGTTTACTGTAATATTTACACTGTAAATCTACCCACCAACATCTCAGTGTGGAGGGACCAGGAGGCAATCTGTCAAAATTTCAATCTCCTGACCAAAGAGTGTGAGGAGAGAATTTCGGGAAGCGATGGTAGATGAAGCTTTACAATCAGAACAAGCGCAAATTCTTCAATTCCTTTGCTTGCCAAAAAAAAAACAATCTGAGAGTGAAAATTTCCCAACTGATGCAGCATCCATGACTGTGTGTGTGTAAGAGAGTTCCAAACCTTTCCCACCCTCTGTGCACAGAAGAGCTTTCTGACATCTCTCCTGAACGCTCTCAGCCCATTCACAGACTATGATCCTTTGTTCGAAATCTGCAACCAGTAGAAATAGTTCATGTTTTCCTTTTAATATTTTTTTGGACTTCACTCAGATCATCCCTTAACCTTCAAAATTCTCCATCAACCTGGCTTCATTTACGGAATGAAATCAGAAGAAGCGCAGCAGTCTAGAGCATCTGTGGAAGAGAGCACAGAGTTGGGGTCGAGTGACCCTTCTTCAGAACTAACCTGCCTGATCTCTCCTCATACCTGAAGCCATATCAAACTGGAACAGATGACACAACACTGAGAACAGAAAATGCTGCAGCAGCAGTGAGGTTGGGAGTCCTCTGTCAGTGTAGGATTGTACCGAGAATGCTGCTCAGTGAATTGCTGTCACTGTCCCGGTGTCTGGATAAGGGTGACCAGTCAGTGAGCTGGAGACGTTATAGTTCAAAACGGTAAAACCAGAGAGCAGATCAGCAGCAGATTAAAACAAGTTCAATTGTCATAGCGCCATACCTGGGATGCCAGTAAAAGCAAGGATGGTGTAGAACACTTTCTGCACGTGATCAATGGTCGATGCATTTTTCTGTGTGAGGTGATCTGTCCCTTCAGCAGCTGACAAGCTCCTTGTTTGAGACTCTGAGCTGATGCATTCCCAGAGACGCTGCCTATACTGTGTGGGAGCTCCTTGGGGAGATCGAGGTGACAGCATTGCTCGGCTTTGTTGCTGTTTTACACATTTCTGGTAATGACCAACCCATTACAATAACAAGTGTCATCCTGATTACAGAGGGGGTTTACGTGATAATGAAATAACAAAAGCAGAAATTGGAATATGCCAGAATAACACTGTCCACTCAAACACCATGAGCCCCCATCCTGAGATCACACCCTATTTCATGATGTGAAGGTGCTGGTGTGGGACTGGGGTGGACACGTTTCAACCTGTTGAACGAAACCTGGTGTTGTGTGATTTTTGACAATTATTTCAACTGATGCTGCATCGAGACAGTTCATTCCAAGTGTGAAAATATGTCTCCGAGCTGTCCTTCTGTCCTCTCGGGTAGGAGCTGCCCACTTTAAACAAGAACATTTCACTCACTGATTCTTCTCACACACTGAATGTGTACATTACTGCGAGGTCAGCATTTATTCCCCATCCCAGTTTTTCCAGGATCTGGAATCATATGAAGGTCCATAGTGAGGACAGCATACTACTTTTCCTGATGGAAGGGGTCTCAGTGAATAAGATGGACCTCCCAACAATGGGGACATCATTGACCTCACCCCTTACTGTCACTGTCCATCCAAATACATCACTGACCACGCCCGGCAAGTGGAGCTTTTAAAAGCGAGAATGCGAGATTCCAGGGTCTGTCATGTTTCCGTGAGTTTGAAAGACATGATTGGCAGAATGAGGAACCCTGAATGACAAGTGATATTGAAGCTTTCACCTGGAAAAATGTCAGAGTGGCTCAGATACAGGCAGGTGGGATCAATGGACCCCTGGATACGAAGGGGATACAGGAGTTTATTGAGATGGAAATCAGGAGGCCCAAAAGACAGCAGGAGACAGCCTGGGGGGGCTGAGAATGATACAGGATGAATTAAAAGAGGTACTTCAAGTGTATTAAATGGGAAAGACTAACTCGAGAGAGAATAGTGCCCCTCAAGGACCAAAGTGTCATGGTCTGGTAGAACTGCAGGAGATGGGTGAGGTCCTCAATGAATATTTCTCCTCTGTGTTGACCATGGAGAAAGACCTGAAGACTTGGGAATTTGAAGAAGTTAGTGGTGATACCTTGTGGACAGTCCATATCTCAGTAGGTGAGGAGTTAGATGTATCAGAAAGTGTAAAAGTGGATAAATCACCTGGTCCTGACCAGATATATATACGTCAAAAAAACACTATAAAGGCGATAGAAGAAATTGCAGGGACCCTGGCTGATATTTTTTGCATCATCGATAGCCACTGGGTGAGGTCCTTTAAGTCTGGAGGTAGCGAATATTGTTCCATTATTCAAAAAGGGATACAAAAATAAACGCGTAAACTATCGACCAGTAAGCCTAACATCTGTGGTGGGTAATTTACATGAAAAGATTCTGAGAAATAAGAAATACATGCGTTTGGAAAATCAGGGTTTGATTTGGAGTAGTGAGCACGGCTTTGTGAATGGGAGACCGTGCCTTACAGATTTGTTGGTGTTCTTTGATGAATGACCAGGAAAGTTGACAAGGCAGGACAGAAGACTAGTCCATATGGATTTCAGAAGACCTTTGGAATCCAGGGGAGCTGGATAGACAATTGTCTGGTGGCAGGAAGCAGAGAGTAATAGTGGAAGGATGCTTGTCAGACTGAGTGCCTCAGGTCGGTGCTGGGCCCATTGCTGGTTTGTTTATTGATATCAATGTTTTGGATGAGAATGTCCAAGGGCATGATTAGCAAAGTTTGCAGATGACACTAAGATAGTCTGTAACATGGACAGTGAGAAGGTTTTCAGAAATTGCAGCAGGACCTTGATCAGCTGGGGAGGGTGGGCTGAGAAATGGCAAATAGAGTTTAATAGTGATAACTGTGAGATCTTGCACTTTGAAAGTCAAATCAAGAGAGGAGTTTCAATGTGAATGGCAGGGCTTTATGGATGTCGTGGGGAGAGGGGACCTTGGAGTTCAGTGCAGTGTTCTGAGGTGGACTCACAGTTGACAGGGAAGTGAAGGTGCTTTGGACACTTTGGACACAGTCAGGAAACTGGGTATAGAAGTTGGGGAGTTACTTGCAGTTATAAAGGATGTTTGGTGAGGCCGCAATTGGAGTATTGTGTTCAGTTTTGCTCACCTTGCTGTAAGAAGGATGTTATTCAGCTGGAAAGAGTGCAGGAGAATTTTACAAGGATGTTTGCCTGGACACAACGGTTTGAGTTATAGGGAGAGGTTGGACAAGCTCAAACTTTATTCTGTAACCGCGTAGCAGACTGAGGGGTTGGGAGGTGAGTTGTAGAGATGTATATAGATCATGACAGGCATGGATTGGGTCTTAACCACAGTCTTGTTTTGGGAGGGTTGGGGAATTGAGGACTAGAGGACAACACTTTAAGGTTAATGGGAAAGAATAAAAAGGAAACTGAGGGGGAACGTTTTTACACAGAGGGTGTACGCATATGGAATGAGCTGTCAGCGGCAGTGTTTGAGTTGGGTACATTAACGACATTTAAAAGCCATTGGACAAAATATGGAGAGAGGAAGGATTAAAAGCTGTGAGCCAAGTGCAGGGTAATGGGATTAGCGGGATGGACACTTGATCGGTACTGACCAGTTTGGGACAAAGGCCCTGTCTCGTGCTGTCGGTGCTCACTCCATGATTCAACGGATTGAATTTAAGAAAGAAAACAGTTAATTGGAACACATTAAGCCAGCAGCATGAACCATCTGTCACAGCTGCAGCACATGGGCTGGAGGTGACATATAGACACTGCCCTGGCTCGGGGGGAAGAGTCGTTGGATAATTTGCACCAAAAGGCCGTCTCCAACTTGGAGGGTTTGGAATTGTCTGATTTTGGTCAGTGCTCAGAGACAGGGAGAGTGTGAATACGGGAGGTATGTACAGGGACACAGACTGCCACAGAACAGGAGCTCATTCTTTTGGCAAGAGTGACTTGACTGTGACACCAGAGGAACAGCAAACCAATCAAGTTGGAGAAACTAAGAGCCATGGAGTTGTAGTCGGGGATTGCATGGATCGACACCTTTTCTGCAGCACTGAACGTGAGTCCAGGAGGCTGTGTTGCCTTCCAATGCTGGGGTTCAGGGTCTCTGGTCAGGGCTAAAGACAAGTCTGCAATGGGATCGGCAGGATCCACGTCGGTAATAAGCAACAAATACCAGGCAAGAAACAAGGTTCAACACCTGGTCACTGTCAGGAGCTCAGTGTTGGATAGAGAAGCTGAAACCTCAGACATCTGGATTAATATCGATGCCAAGAGTTAATTGGCACAGAGCCAATCAGATTAGGGAGAGCCATTGATGCTCAAAGACTGGTGTGGGAGAGTTGGTTTCTGGCTCTCTCATCACAGATTCTACCAGACCTACTAGGTTATATTACAAATTTCAGAGACACCAGCGTTTACGCTGTAGGTCGGTCGATGTTACCTCTCATGAGTGTTTTATGCCAGACTCCATTACTCCAGTCTTCAATCTGTTCAATTCCATCCTCCACTTTCTGCTATTCCTACTAATTATAATAATGGCCTGCCTGGGCCCCAATGCTGTTGGCTGGTATTATCCTCTCTATCGAAGTTTCATTTTCAAAGAAAATTGTGACACTTTTCTCGGAATTGAATGTTAATCGCAATTGTATATACTAAATCATACTAGAATAAAATACTGAACATTGCATAAAAGCAATATGGCTTCCACTTTGTTGTCAGCCAGTTGCAGTGATGAATGATCACAGCATGTTTCCGTCTGAATACATTCTTTCTCCATTTATTATATAGCTTCAGTTTTTATCCAGCCTCTCAGGTAATAATTTGTGCACACTTTGGAAATCGTCCCTCTTTTATTTTCTTTCATCAGTACAGTCACATTTTTTCATCTTAAACCCACACTGACTCTCCTGAAACAGACCCACCCTCCCCAGTTGAATTGTGTTGACTGGCTCCAGGTTATTCCAAGTGTACACAGCCATGTGTTAACCTGACCTGCCTGTAGTCTTCTGGAATGTACTCCTTACTATTGAGAAAGGTGTCCCCATTCTCCAGTTTGTATGGTGGGGCAGGGGGACTGGGTTGAGCTGCAGTATTGGTTTTATGAAGCAGAAAATAAAACTGGTGCAGAGTTAGACACAGAGATGCCGATGACCTCATCAGTTTGAAACTGTTTTCTTGTTCCTCCTCCTTTAATCAATGTAGTTTTTCAGCATCTAACTCTGAATTCTCGGAGCTCTGTAACTGGCCTGGAACAGTGTGTTGATCGGGCTATTGTAATCCAACAGGAGGGGTCTTTCCCACTGCACTGCTTCCACGGCTGGAATGCTGCAGACGAGCATAAAATCCCAAATACAATCCCAAAACCCACTGGGGCCTCACTGCTCCTTCTCACTGAATGAAGACACTCACCAGAAGCAGGTTCTGTCTCATGTTCAAGACTTGAAGCCTGACTTCACTGAATAAAGGCTGTACTCAGAGGCAGAAATGAAATAAACTTTCGAACGATGCTTTATCGCTGTTAGAGATCTGTGTGTCCGAGTTTCAAGTCACATGATTGGGGAATGAGAGGGCAGGACACCAGTGAAAATGGAGGGAATGGTGGAGGAGCTCACTGAGGGCCATCTCTGAAAGTTGGAATCAGAAAGATGCTATTTCGTATTGTAAAAGTTAAGTGAATTCTAGATACATGGAGATGGCAAACAGAAATTATTAAGAATGTCTTGTTTAGAATTTGGAGCCATAAAAGGAAGAAGTATTGTCCAAAGGTTTATCCAGTTGTAACCCGAGTACGATTGTAAACGGCTGCTCCTCCAGCATCTCAGACCCTCTCATGCAGATGTTAAGAATAATCTCGTGGTTCAAACAAATTAACCCCTTACTTTTGAAGATTGTTACAGAGTGTCAAACATACAAGAAATGAAAGACTCTCAGCTGATGCATTTTCAACCTGTCAACAACCTTTCATAAGTGTCAATTCTCCCTGGGCCTCTTGCCTATTTCCAAAAAGCAAATTGTGGCCTGTGTTTTAACTTGCTGCTCAATCTTGTATTTTCTGATGACAGTCGGAGTCCCAGTGGTAGATTTCGAACATAACCTTATTTTTGTACAATTTCCACACTGTTTAGCAGGCACAGCAATAAGGGACAGATTATCTTAAGTTGGCATTTAGAATGTAAGTGCACATACCCGCAACCCCTGCCCCTGCCCCAACCTCGGGATTACTATTAGTCAGCAGAGCTGAGTTATCCCTTTGTAATTGGACTCTGAGGTACTGTACTTTGTACAATTGATCATTGCCTCAGCAAAACAACAGAGATGGACAGGCTTGTGGTCCATCCCCGGTGCTTCATGATGTTTTCCAGAATCTAATCTCCTTGCTTGAGGCTTTTTCACAATGGATACTGTGTGAAAGTAACATGTGCCAACTGCAACCATGTCAACTGCCATTAATAGATATTTGCCTATTACTTCTGGAACGTATGAAAATCCTCATTGGAGAAAATGTAAACGAATGTTGATTTTTTGAGTCTTTGAGTCATAGTGATATACTGCATGGAAAAAAAGCATTCGGTCCAAATCGTCCATGCTGACCAGAAATCCTAACCTAAACCTAGTCCCATTTGCCAGCATTTGATCCATATCATTCTAAACCCTCTCCTTTTCATGTAATCATCCAGATGCCTTTCAAATACTGTATTTGTACCAGCCATCCACAACTTCCTCTGACAGCTCATTCCATACAGCGCACCACTGTCTGTGTGAAAAAGTTGCCCCTTAAGTCTCTTTTATATCGTTCCCCTCTCACCCTAAACTCATGCCCTCTAGTTCTGGATTCCCCTGCACCAGGAATAGACCTTGTCTATTTACCTTTATCAATGCCCCTCATGACTTTATAAAAACATCTATAAGGTCACCTCTCAGCCTCGATACTCCAGCGAAAACAGTCCCAGCTTATTCGGCTCTCCCTATAGATCAAGCCCTCAAACCCTGGTAACAAGCTTGTAAATCTTTTCTGA